>NW_028291269.1:0-118074 GCF_041222555.1 Hakea prostrata
TTGGTCGACCGATTGGTCGGATGGGCCAGTCGACCAATCCACTCGACCAATGGGTGCTGTCTTTGGCAATTAGGTTGATTCTTGCTCTATTTAAGTCTAACCTCGAGTCCACTTCGTATTTGCTGCCTCCAAACCCTCCGGAACGGACCAAAGACCTCTCGCAAGTCATCTCTCTTGCATCCTTGGAGTTTTCTTGGCGGATCTTCGTCGGAACTCTTCTTTTTGCATCAAAAGGTATGTCTACTCTCTCTTCTTCTCCTACATCTTTGTTTTTCTTTCCTTTTTGAGTTGAGACAGTAGAAGAGATGCTGCATCCTCTGTTGCAAACATCTCTCGAACATGTTCTCATGATCATCCTAAGGATTTAAGGCTAGAACAATGATCTTAACCATGATCATTGCAAGCTTTTGAAGGATTCATGATCAAACCATGATTTAATCTCTGTTAATTTCCTAATCTGAATTCTGATCTCTTTGGATCTTCTTTCATTGATCATGTTAGTGGTTAATGGTTGTGTTTTCTTTTTTTTTTTTTTAATTCTTAAAAATTTTTTTTTTTTCTTTTTTTTTTTTTTTTTTTTTTTTTTTATGTTTTTTATTATATTTTTTATTTTTTTTTTTTTTTTTTTTTTTTATTTTTTTTTCTAAGCCTTATTCTATGAAGACCTATGCATGTTTTCATGTTTTCATTACCGAAAGCAATGATCCATCCTCCTATTGTTCTTGTCCTTGTTTTCTATTTCAAAATTCATCAAGATCCATGTTTGATTTATTTATGGTAACTTTTTGTTTCCTAATTTGGATCTTGATACCTTGATTTGATTAGTGTTTTGAGGTCCCCTATATGCTAGAATACTACTGATGTAGTCTACCCCTTGATTAGTACCCTTTTGAACCACCAAATTCGGATTTCATATCTCAAAACTCTGATTTTCTAAGCTATCGTCTCGCATTGGTCGACTGATTGGTCGACTGGACCACTCGACCAATCCACTCGACCAATGAGTACAAAGCAACTCCCGAATTGGTGCGTTTCGGATGCTTTGCTATATTTTCTCGTTAGGGATCTTTCCTAATATGTTGTATATACTTGTTTAGGACCTTCTTCTCAAGTTTGCCAAGATCTTACTTGATTTCTTAATATTCTTTGCGAGTTATAAAAGGTAAGGATGGTTATTTCCTTAATTACATAGATAGCATGAATCTAGTTTCTATATTTGAATATCATGAATATGTTTCCTAAATTAGATTCTTACAATGATATACTACTGTTGCATAACTTTGATTACAGTAGCATTACTTATTCATATTGAATTGATTCATGTATGATTTACTTACCAATGTTATACAAATGATTGTAAATATTGATTTCTTTCCATATATGGAGTTACCATATATGTGATGATATGAATTGATGCATGTGTATGCTTACGTATGGTTTGGAAAGGAGAGGTGTCCTTTTGACATTTCTGTCCTTGGACTACTACGGGAATATTATGGGATGTTTCCGGAGATGCCCTCTGGACACCTTCCTAAACTGTTGGATGACATATCTAGGATTGTCTAGTAGTGTTTGGCTAGGATGTCCTGTTATGTCGGACCCTAATCGGAGGGGTATTGAGACCGAACGACCCGTGGTAGCAATGGGGATTCATGGGCGCTCAAGACCGGTAACCAACCCGTGAGAGGACAGGAATCACATTGTGGGGGCCATTTATTGGTAGGGTTGCATATGGTTAGACTTGGGCTCACGGGCGCTCAAGACCGGTAACCAACCCGTGAGGGGACGTGAGAGCTTCCCGTTTACCATATGTGGATAACCAGTAGGGTTGATGAGTCCGTAGTCGGGGACTATGAGGACTCTAGTGTGAAGGATACCGGAAAGGATCGTCGGGGACGAGGAATGGAAGTATCCGGATCCGACTTGATGTAACCAAGTAGAAGACTTGCATTTGGCTAGGTATTACCCCCGACATGCGCCAGCACTTATACCAAATGGTTGTGAGAGAGTGTGTTGACGTAACCCCTCGCCAAGGTTTGTCCCGAGGGATGAAGGACCCATTACCAATCGGTCGCCCGAGATATCTTAAATGGTTGGAGGGAATCCAAGATATCTTAAATGGTTGAGGATGTGAGTGGACTTTCCTAAAGAAGTACGGTGCTATGACTTAAAGCATGTCCGCCAATAGAGACCAGCATACATAGAGTTAGAATCATTCATTCATTGTTTGTCTCATATCATATTGCATTTATGTTTGTTCGGAATTCGCCATTTATGTTATTATGGATTTTAATCGTCCTTACCGAGTTTCTTTGAAACTCATTCCTTTATTGTACAATGTTGTTAGACTATCCTGCAGTACGGAATACTATGATGGTCCCTATGAGGAAGCGCAAGGCGAAGAGGCATATCTCCGAGGAAGGTGATTGCGGTTACCACAATTACTCTGAAGATTCCACGGGTGGTTATGCTCCGTACGATGCTTAGTCCGACCATTGAGTGGAAGCGTCCTTGTGCTATCTATGAGATCTACACCTACAAGGATGTCGTCTACAAAGTGGAGAATAATTTAGTTACCCAATGTACTTGCTACTGGGATTAGCTTTTATCTAGTTTATTCTTTCGAGCTACTTTTCCATTTGGATGTAAAGTGGGATTTTTGCTTCACTTTACTTATCCTGTTTGACACTCTGATTATATCTATTATTCCGTTTCGTTTATGATTCATTCTTTCATTATTGGATCTATGATTTATCTTCCGCACTCTTGTTATGGTTGTTCATGATTATGTTATTGTTTATGTGGGAGGTTGATCACTCGATACCTGATCTTCGGGCTGTGGATCACACTCTCGGGTATGCCAGATAGGGTACCGGCTGGGAGGGCGTGACAACTGGCGCATGTCAGGGTAAAACCTAGCCAAATGCAAGTCTTCTACTTGGTTACATCAAGTCAGATCCAGATACTTCCATTCCTCGTCCCTGACGATCCTTTCAGGTATCCTTCACACTAGAGTCAGCGTATCCTATGGCACCGACCAACTCGGACTACGGACTCATCAACCCTATTGATCATCCACATATGGTAAACGGGAAGCTCTCACGTCCTCTCACGGGTTGGTTACCGGTCTTAAGCGCCCGTGAGCCCAAGTCTAACCATATGCAACCCTACCAATAAATGGCCCCCACAATGTGATTCCTGTCCTCTCACGGGTTGGTTACCGGTCTTGAGCGCCCATGAATCCCCATTGCTACCACGGGTCGTTCGGTCTCAATACCCCTCCGATTAGGGTCCGACATAACAGGACATCCTAGCCAAACACTACTAGACAATCCTAGATATGTCATCCAACAGTTTAGGAAGGTGTCCAGAGGGCATCTCCGGAAACATCCCATAATATTCCCGTAGTAGTCCAAGGACAGAAGTGTCGAAAGGACACCTCTCCTTTCCAAACCATACGTAAGCATACACATGCATCAATTCATATCATCACATATATGGTAACTACATATATGGAAAGAAATCAGTATTACAATCACTTGTATAACATTGGTAAGTAAGTCATACATGAATCAATTCAATATGAATAAGTAATGCTACCGTAATCAAAGTTATGCAACAGTAGTATATCATTGTAAGAATCTAATTTAGGAAACATATTCATGATATTCAAATATAGAAACTAGATTCATGCTATCTATGTAATTAAGGAAATAACCATCCTTACCTTTTATAACTCGCAAAAAGATCCTAAGAAATCAAGTAAGATCTTGGCAAACTTGAGAAGAAGGTCCTAAACAAGTATATACAACATATTAGGAAAGATCCCTAACAGAAAATATATCAAAACATCCGAAAGCAGACCAATTCTGGAGTTGCTTTGTACTCATTGGTCGAGTGGATTGGTCGAGTGGTCCGTCGACCAATCGATCGACCAATGCGACGATAGCCTATAAAATCAGAGTTTTAAGATATGAAATCCGAATTTGGTGGTTCAAAAGGGTACTAATCAAGGGGTAGACTACATCAGTAGTATTCTAGCATATAGGGGACCTCAAAACACTAATCAAATCAAGGTATCAAGATCCAAATTAGGAAACAAAAAGTTACCATAATTAACTCAAACATGGATCTTGATGAATTTGAAATAGAAAACAAGGACAAGAACTATAGGAGGATGGATCATTGCTTTCGGTAATGAAAACATGAAAACATGCATAGGTCTTCATGGAATAAGGCTTAGAAGCATAAATCTAAATAAGGAAATAAAACCTACCATATATGTAACTATCATGCATCATGAAGAACACATAGTAAGGTAGAAGAGAACAACTAAAATTCTATGGATTATGGATCATGGAAAGAAAAACACAACCATTAACCACTAACATGATCAATGAAAGAAGATCCAAAGAGATCAGAATTCAGATTAGAAGATTAACAGAGATTAAATCATGGTTTGATCATGAATCCTTCAAAAGCTTGCAATGATCATGGTTAAGATCATTGTTCTAGCCTTAAATCCTTAGGATGATCATGAGAACATGTTCAGAGATGTTTGCAACAGAGGATGCAGCATCTCTTCTACTGTCTCAACTCAAAAAGGAAAGAAAAACAAAGATGGAGGAGAAGAAGAGAGAGTAGACATACCTTTTGATGCAAAAAGAAGAGTTCCGACGAAGATCCGTCAAGAAAACACCAAGGATGCAAGAGAGATGACTTGCAGAGGTCTTTGGTTCGTTCCAGAGGGTTTGGAGGCAGCAAATACGAAGTGGACTCGAGGTTGGACTTAAATAGAGCAAGAATCAACCTAATTGCCAAAGACAGCACTCATTGGTCGAGTGGATTGGTCGACTGGCCCGGTCGACCAATCAGTCGACCAATGCCGACAAAGAAGGCCAAAACAGGGAATTGAAGGTCCAGATCAAATCCAAACCTAAAGGGGTTTTGCACACAAGTCAAGTGACTTACCTAATAGGTAGAAATGCCTTCAAACCAAGATAGAGAGCACTCCAAGTCCATCAACTAATTAGATCTTCATCAGGATTCAGTTTCCATAAATAGAACCTCATCATCAACTTTCATGGATTCAAAGCCAGACACCAAGTCCTCTACTGGGATGGCCCAAAGCTGACTTCTTACTTTACTTCGGGTCATCGGACCTACAAACAACAAGGTTTCCGGGTCAAGGTTAGGGCTGGGTTTCACAGAATTGGTTGGATAATGATGCCATGATCTTTTACTCTTTTAGAGATTGATTTTAATCTCAATTTGAGCTCCAGCTCTGATACCAATTGTTGGTGCAACCTAGAGGGGGGGGTGATTAGGTTGTACCTCATGGATTATACTAAATTCTTGGTTTGATTACAATTTCAAGGTATATTGACAATTTTAAATGAAATCTAAGAAAACAAGCAATCACAACACATAATTTATAGTGGTTGGACTCTACGAGTCTACGTCCACTCCTCTCTTAGCCTCAAGAGAGTATTCCACTAATGAATCTCTTTCAATACAATGGGTAGAGAGTCAAACCCTTACAATCTTTGTTATGGGGCAAGAGTACCCTTTACAATCTTTGTTCACGGGCAAGAGCACCCAAGTAATCTTCGTTCACGGACAAGAGCACCCGAACAACAAATTCTAATAAACCTAGACTAGAATTCAATAATCAATTCAAATACAAAAAGTGTTAGATATTACCTAACAAGGAGAGTGACACTTTATCCCTTGTGTGTGAGTGATGCAATGAATGAATGAATGAATCAAGAACATCAAGCATCAATAAAGACTCCAATGGCCTTCAATAACTCCAAGCTTTGCTTCAGTGAACTTGCTTATTAACTTTGGAATATCCCTCAAAGTTGAATGGAGTTGGGAGGACAGTATTGGTGCTAAAACACCAAGGATTGGCTCTTTCACTTGTGAGTAAATATATGCTTGATGGGGGAGAGGAATAATTCTCAAATGGGGGTGGTTGGGCTTTTATAGACCTCAATTCAATGCCCTCCCCATTTCCCCAACGGATATAAAATCTCAGCGAGATTTTACTCCAGACGGTCGTCCGTTTGCCCAGACGGTCAGCCATCTCAAAACAATCCGTTGAAACACTGCTGTTGAGAATATCCATTTAAAACTAGCTGTTATACTCAAGTCAGGGCCAGACGGTCAGCTGTCTGCCCAGAAGGTCGTCCGTCTGGCTTGGACTAGCCAGCACGAAATTCCGGCCGGCCTTCCGATTTTCGAGAAACTCAGAAAATACATATCGGATGGTCGATTGTCCGCTCGGACGGTCGACCGTCTCGAGCTCGTTCTATTTGAACAACTTTGGGGCTGGGACATGGCTTGGGTTTTTGGACTTTTTGGTCAACCCTAAGCATTGTACACCTCACTAACATGTCCTAGGTCACTCTAGTAACATGAATTACATATGATTGATGCATTTACATTAATGTGTATGCGAGAGTGTCCTAAGCCCTAATTCAGTCTAAGTCTTGATCGTCGACTTGATCTTTGACTTGATCTTTGGCTTGATCTTGAGCAACGGTCTTGATACTCATCTTGACTTTGGTTCTTTGTCTAAAATGATTTGAGTTGAGCTGGACTCTACCGTAATTCTTTGATTCGGTTATTTTTCAACGAGATTCACTATAGTGGTGAGCTGGACAAAACACATCTACATGGAATCATTAGTAGAGTGTTTGTCATCATCAAAACTGATTGAAGGCTGATGTGGCAAATGCTGACATGACATTTCCCAACACTCACCTATTAGGAAATGTCACATCCTATGGCACCACCCAACTTGGACTACACCTTCCTCAACCTTTTGGTAATCCACATACAATGGGCCAGGTCGTATCTTATGGCACCAATCAACTCAGACTACGCCTCCCTCATCCATATGCAACCCTACCATGAATGACAAATGGTCTGTGTGTCCCCTCACCTACTGCAATAGGGTATTGGGTGACCACACCCAACACCTGTCATGGGTCACTCAGCTTCAATACCCCTATCAAAAGGGTGATGGCATGATATGGGTTTCTAGCCATGCATCTAGATACATAGATAGTATGCACATAAAGAATCTAAATGGAATGTAAGATACCAAAAGCAATGGGCAAACCCACAACTTCGGGTAGAATATACATGTATGCATCATTCTCCCACTCCCATCATATCATTATCATCATAATTGTAATTGAAGGTAAATAATAAGATAATATTAATGAAATATAAACACATGTTGCTACCCATGCATGCATGCCTTATAATAAAGTCGCACAAACACAAGCATATATATATATATATATATATATGAATCTAATGACGGCAAAAGGAGACAGGCAGCTTGACACTTCAAGAAGTCAGTGGAGGAGAGCTGGATGGCTCCCTTCATTGCTAAATTAGAAGAGAAGATCCTCGCTTAGGAGAGAGCTAAAAGAATAAAACTGAATTAGTTTAACTTTTGCTTCCGCTAAACTTGATCAATTTTGGAACATATTACTTCAATTCTTTTCTTTGATTCATGCTTGGAGTATTTAAACTCCTGTATACTTTTCATTTGAATTATTTGAATTTACTCTTGCTCTTGATTATTATTGCTTGCATTTATTTTTATTGATGGTAAACCGTGGATCCTATGACGGATCGCACCCATTGGTTAGGACCGATATGGGCGGGTTAGGTGTGACAATAACAACCTCATCTTCAAGAGGGTTTCCTTATGGGCTTCTACGGGAGGATTAGGCGGAAGGACCGAACCAACGGTCGGTCACCCTAATGCTCCTATCCCCAGAAAGCTCTACACAGGCAGTAGGGGTGGATTGGTTATCTGAGTCATCCCTGTCGATCATTTGATGGATCGAGTCATCGTCGATGGTTCTACCACTACCCATGATTGAAAAAGAGTAAAAATGGGGGTAAGAGGGTTGTTGCACAGTGGAAACGAGGAAGACCGAAGAAGATAGAGCTGGTCTTAGAAGGAAAAGAAGAAAAGAAAATAAATGGCAGAAAGAGCAGGAAGCTTACTTGTAGAAAACTTGAAGAAATTGAAGCTTGAACTGAAAGCCTGAAGGCAACAAATTGTTCAAAGCATGCACGCAGAGGTTCTTCAGACACAGGCAATTCATAGTTTTGACAAAGTAAAAAGGAAATGAGGATGTGCAGAGGATTAAATAGATTTAGAAGAACAACTTATACGAACAAGATGGATCCAGATTGACGGTTTGAGACATGGATCCAATGCATGAAATGAACTCAAAATCAACGGTGGGAAGAAGGATATTGTTCAAGGGCGAGGCCGTCATGATGGTGCCTACTCCCTAGGGCCACGTGGTGCTTATGGGGCGAATTACGACGGACGAGTGCGGCTTGATAAAATGCACCGTTGCGCAGATGAGTATAATAAATGCGACATTTTGAAGAGCTAGGAGTCGTTTGGACTTCAACCTACCATTTTCAGGGGTTAGTGATCAAGAAAAAACAAACCAAGCAATCAGTCGTTTCATCCCGATCACTTGGCCGGGGGGGGGGGGGCTCATGATAAATATAAAATAATCGCCAACCGGGTCTAACCACGGTTGGTTCAATGACCTAGGTCGGGACCTGTTCGAGAATTGGAGCCAGGGTTATCGTAACCGTGAAGGAACCCGACGGTTATGGAAAGAGACGTGCTCCCGTCAAATTCGGGATAGACGATCGTGCCATACATGGAGACCTGAACTGATTCGTATGGAAGGGGGAAAAACCCTATGATCAGACGACTACGAAGAAAGACCAAGAATGAATCCAACGATCGAGAATTAGAGGTGAATCCTATATATACTACTGTATGACACAAATTAGAGGTATCTTAATTGTTTCCCTCCATTATCATTTTTCAATTAGGCTCTACAACTAGTTAGAGTTTTGTGGTGATTCACTTATTAACTTCTCTTTCAGAGGTGGCTTCCCGACCGCTAAATCGGCCCATATCTGACATTATTTTGTAGGAATCTAAAGGCTTATAAATTTTTGGACGCATGAGGAAGGATTGGACTTTTGATAGTTTTATGACTCGGATCATGATAAAAGAAAGGAACTGACTTAGGAATCAACCAATGGCTATATGCAACTACCATTGGGGGTAACATATCCAAAATCCAAACTCAAGGATCTTTGGTCCATATGCGTATATGTGACTCCCTCCACCCAATAGTTCAAGTTCTTGGCTTAAATATTTACCTTTAATCCTTTTTTTTTGGGTGAAAATATACATTTAATTTGATAACGATTAACTATATTATCTAAAAATCCCATCCATTCAGATGGGCTCTTAAAAAATGGAACCAAAACACCACTAAACTAAACGAGATCTTAGTTTTGAGACCGGGCCCCTTTGCTTAAACCGTCCGGTTCACACCCTTTTCAATGGATAACTTAAAAAAATCAGTGGGCATGTTTCCTCTCTCGGGACTGCTATCATAATAAGAAGCAAAAACCACGCTCGGTCAATGATAATAGGTATCAATGTCATATATCGGTACCGTGTTTTCTTAATGATGAGGACCACATCGATGGCCAAAATTTTTCAATATAACCAGTCCCCGGTAGGTCCACATAAATTCGTCTAGCTTTTCTATTCCACAAGACACGGCATCATATTATGATGGTGCGTACCACTGGATAACAATCCCAACATATCATATTAACATAGTTGTCGATCTTATCCCTTTTTGTCCGGTAAATGTCGATCTTATCCTCCTTCGATTGCGTTCAAGTAATCTTTCCCAATATAAATAGCCATAGCCATAATCTGAAATGCCTGTTTCGGTTGTGTACTTGTGTGCTTCTTGAGCAAAAAGATAAACAATAGGAGGAAATGAGGGTTGCAGAGGAAGTTTCCAGAGATAATCGGAAATGCGGCAAAAATGATCGGAAAGATCGAAGGCCGATGAGTGGAATCCGTGGAATTCCGAAGAAAGGAGGCCGTGGCGGTAAGTTCACTTGGTTCGGAAATGAAGGTCTCCAGCCGATCGACACTCAGTTGGAGAAAGAGGCGGTGGATTTTAACGATCCTAATTTTGAAGATCCTGAGCCTGAGATTGTGAGAGAATCTGACTGAGAGTGTTGGAAGTAAGGTTTTCTAAGATTTGGTTTGAGATGTACATCCGTAAGCATCATATGATCTGTTCTGAGCTGACATGTAGTTTGGTTGATCTGATCTGGTGTGTAGTTTTTAGGTTTTGTATGGTTAGGAGCTGGCAATCTTCTTCGAGGCTCCGTATCTGTAAAAACAAATGAATGGTGTCACACTAGCTTGCTTCACTTCTATGTCATCTATGTTCTTGAAGCTTCTCTATCTTTTAATTGTTCAAAGTTAGTCCAAATTAGTAAGTTCTGTTGGCAAAGCATGAGCTAGCTAACTTTTTATCATCTGTGTTCTTGAAGCTCTGTATCTTGTGATTTTTAATCTTAGATCAGAAAGTTTGATGGCGAAGCAGAGGAGATGCCTGGACTAGAAACTCGTTTGCATTTTCAGTGATTTGTGATTAATGGAAATATCTGAGTTAATTTAATGCAGGCCAAACTCTAGGTGAGGAAGAGAGAACTTCTGATCTCAGAGTGCCGCGATCCTCTTGATCTTTATAGGTCTACCAGTTGAGCAGAGAAAAAAACAGCAGAACAATAGAAAAACAGAGTATATGGAACTCCAAAATGCTGCACACTTTCTTCATTCGTTCAGCAACTTAAATAGACAAAGAAACAGTTATGAAATACTTAGAAGAGTTCTCAGATCCAGCTACTCAATTACGCCTAAAATTAAGTAACCTGAAAGTCAGTACCCACTTGGACTCAACCATGGACTCTATCAAGTAACCATTACTTCCTAAAGACTCGGTCAAATAGAAAATTTAAACGCAAGCTAGAATATACCAACATTCCCTCCCTTATACTGAAAAATCTTCAAATCATCAGTGTAACATGGATTGTGTCATGCAAACTCCAAGGATCTTTCTCAGTTCAAAAATGCTGCCAACTTTAGGGACTCCGTACAAATGTCTGCCACTTTATCTTCACTTCTACAATGGATTAAATCAATGATTCCTTCTTTGTGAGATTCTTAGAAAGTAAAATTTCACTTCAATATGCTTACTCTTTCCATGTAGAATAGGATTTCTAGAGAGTTGTATTACTGAATTACTGTCACAGTACATTGTTGTGGCTCCCTCTTGACGAAAACACAATTCTTCAAGAACTTTCGTTAGCCAAATAACTTGACATGCACAAGCTGTTGCAGCCACAAATTCAGCATATGTTGTTGAGAGAGTGACTATGGATCGTTTCTTTGTAGACTATGAGACAACAATTGAACTAAACATAAATATATAACTTGAAGTGATTTTTCGATCCTCTACATCACATACATAATCGCTGTAGTAAAACCATTCAGATTTGATTTTTCTCCTCTTTTATAAAACAGCCCATAAGTTGCAATCCCTTTTAAGCAGCCTAAAATACTGTTGGAAGTTTAGAATATGCCTAAGGACAATTGCGTAAATTCACATAATAAACGGTTACAAAATATGAGGATATATTTTGGTCCTCATATTTTGTAACCGTTCCTTTTATTTTGTAACCGCTGACCCACTCTACGTACAATTTGAGTTATGGAATTTTATTTTGGAAACCACTCTCTCTGTCCAAGAAACGCATGAACGAAGAAAGAAAAATTTGTCTATCCACAACGGTATTTGGGTTGTGAATTTTCTTCCCTTTCCACGAGAGTGAGGAAGATTTGCCAGTGATGATTTTTGTGGAGGAATGAGGATGTAGATCTTGATTTTCTTCTGTTGCAATAGTTATTTATTTGGAAATAGTGAATCCAAGTAAAGATTTATGACTTCCTTTTCTAGACTATATTATCTGGACTATCTCCTATGTATGTAAGATTAGTGAGAACCTACATTGGCATCGGAGTCAAGTTCCCATGGTTATTTGTTCCTCCTGGATTTGTTGTTTGTTTTCTTGGATTGGATCTAAGTGGGAGGATCCAGGGTTTTATTGGAACTCAAAATTGAAAACTAGATTATTTGATTTTGAACTATCCAAGTGGAAGGATCCTTGTGATTTCCCTTCCGTTTTTCTTGGATCCAAATAAGACTATTATAATGGAATAATTTGTGTGAAGTTGTTTATCAATGAAAAAATATATTTTTAATGTATCTTGGATTTTTCATGCAATATTTTGATGTATGGGATGATGAGTTCTATGTGGGCGTTTTTGGGTTTGTTCTTGAGAAAAATGGAAATTTTTTTTTGTCTAGATGAAGCACTGTCTCGTACGAGATGGACATCCATCTGGTCACAGAGGACAAGTGGGAATTTTTGTCTGATCAGATGCAAATCCGTTTGCTTTATGATGTTGATCCGTTTGACTGTCAAAGTGTGATGTGACTTTCTGGACTTTTGTAGCTTGACACTTGAGTGATGTTTGGGAATTAAAAGCCTATTGGGGCTAAGTGAAAGCTAGTGAGGTAGAAACCTTCTGTGTGAACCACCTCATAGTATTAGCATGACTTTAAGTTTTACTTTTGTAAGTAGAAAAACAATTTTAATTTGGGTTATTTAATTGTTAAATCATGCTTCTAGCATGAAATGAAACTAGTATATAAATTCTATGTGGATTTGCATGAGGATTTGATCGGATGTTTGTTAGCAATTCTTTTGGTTCAAATGCTTATCTCGTAGGTTGACCATGCTATTGTGAATTGGTTGCTGCTTGTGTTTTATGCTAGAAATTTAGAACTCATCATTGCAAGTATTGTGTCTAGTTGATATGACTGCGATTAAGAGCATTGTTGCTGACCTCAACAAGGGAGATAAGCTGAATGAGAGGAACTATGACCTCTGGCATCGAAAGGTGCAATATCTCCCTAAAGAGCAGGATATGCTGGAAACTATAAACTAGACCATGTCCCTACCTAAAGAAGGTACTGCTGCACAACATTGTAGGGACATTGAGATCTACAATGACTGGAAGAGGAAAGACATGGTAGCTAGGATTACCATCCTGAGCTCCATGAAGGATGATTTGATGCTTTGATTTGAGAAGCATTGGACTGCAAAGTCTTTATGGGAGGCAGTGAAGTCCCAGTATGGATGAACTTTCGCCAGTAGTGTCACATCCACCCAGCCGGTACCCTATCTGGCATACCCGAGTGTGTGATCCACAGTCCACAAGATCCAGTAGTTAGTGAAATCATCCTCCCACATTCACAACAATATAATCAAGAACAAGACTAAATCAATGTTAACAATATTATTCAAATGAATCAAAGATAAGTAATGAGATAATCATCAGAGTGCCGAAAAGATACCAATAGATATATAAATCAAAAGTAGAGTGAGGCGGAATCTCACTCCACGACTACAGTGGAATGTAGTTCGAAAATCAAATGGGATTACAACTGATTCTAAAGACAAGAAAGAAAGATATAATCTAACTAAACTAGAGTCTTTTCTACTTTATAAATGATCTCCCCATAAACATAGACTTCATCGATGATGCTCAGACGCTCCCACTCCACAGTAGGGCTAATCCTGGTAATAAGAGAGACCACTCGAGGAATCCTCACAGTGATGGCTGCGGAGAAAGAAATTGTGAAACCAGTTGCTCAGGAGCAAAGCATCCATGTGCATGATGCCAGTGGCGATGAACACATCCAGCCTACGCCAATAGCAATCAGCACTCCGGCCATGGTCTTAGAGGAAATGGAATCCATTTTTCTAATCTTTGTAATCGCCAACACTTTGCGTATGGTACGCTTCTTCATCTTGCGCTTCCTCATATTGCACTTCATAGCCATCGAAACCTGTAGAATAGTCTAACAAAAGATATTGTACAAAAAGGAGTGAGTTTCAAAAGAAACTCAGCAAGGCAAGTTATTCCATAATAGCATAAATAACATAGTATCACAACAAAGCAATAAAATGATATGATATGAGACAACAATGCATGTATGAGTCTAACTCTATGTATGTTGGTCTCTATAGGCAGACATGCTTTAAGTCTTAGCACCATACTTCTTTGGGTAGGTCTCATCACATAACACCGGTTGGTAGTGGGTCCTTCATCCATCTTGGACAATCCATGGTTAGGGGTTAAGTCACCTCTCTCTCACATCACCGTTTGGTCTAAGTATTGGCGCATGTCAAGGTAAAGCCTAGCCCAATGCAAGTCTTCTACTTAGTCATATTGACTCAGATCCAGATACGTCCATTCCTAACCCCTGACGATCCTTTCAGGTATCCTTCACACTAGAGTCAGCGTATCCGACTCTCTCAAATACGGACTCATCAACCCTATAGATCATCCACATACAGTAAACGAGAAGCTCTCATGTCCTCTCACGGGTTGGTTACCAGTCTTGAACGCCCATGAGCCCAAGTCTATCCATATGCAACTCTACCCACAAATGGTCCCCATAATGTGATTCATGTCCCCTCACGGATATAACTCATCGGTCTTGAGCACCCATGAATCCCCATTGCTACCACGGGTCGTTCGGTCTCAATACCCTTCCGATTCGGGTCTGATATAACAAGGGTATAACCTAGCCAAACACTGCTAGACAAGTCCTAGGTATGAAAACCAATAATCCGGGAAAGCGTCAAAGGGCAACATTGGAAATATCCCATACTACTCCCAATGAGGTCCAAGGACAGAAATGTCAAAAGGACATTCCCCAATCCCAAATCATACCTAACCAATCACAATCATAATTCAGTCATATCATCCACAACAAATATCTCATCATATGAAAGAGTATAATAAGACAAGCTTAAATAAAATAAGAAAACATACATGAGTAAGTATTCATACATAATCCAATACATAAAGTAAATAAGGAAATAAGATCCTAATGTACTTGCAGCATTCATATCATAATAGAAACTAACATAACAGTAGCAAATCTAAGTAGTTCCCAAATTAGAAACTAAATCTATGCAAATCTATGTTAATATGGTAACAACTTTCCTTACCTTAAATAGATCCGAGAATATTCCAGATGGACAAGAGGATGAATCCAAAATTAGCAAATAAACCCTAGAATAGCATCACACAATCATTAGGAAGTAGTCCTAAAAGAATAAGCATGAATCGAATCAAATCGGACGAAGAAAACAGATCTGCTGTTGTGGGTTGATTGGCTGGGTTGAGTGCTCCAGTCGACCCAGGCAATTTGCCCAAGAGCAAATCCGAAAATAAAAATAGAATCTTGATCCGAAACCTATGCTACACAAACCGGAATGCGACGAAACTTGGAGGGATTGTCTAACACAGTAGTCTAAGCCTAAAAAGCATAATTTAGACATCAAACAACCATTAAAACATTACTTACTAATTTAGAACCATAGTTTCTATTTTGGTAAAAATCATAGTGAATGAAAGAGATGAACTAGAGATGATTAGATCTCATTCTAGTACAAGAACACAGTAGATCAGAGGTATGAATAATCATAGAGAAGCATCTATAATGCTAGAATGAATCAAAATAAGGAAATATTATCATAGTTTAAGAAGAAATCATAAGAATCATGTCAAGAATTAAAGAGATGATCTTAGCACAAGAGAATGAAAAGAGATTGTAAACATATGACTACAAGGTTGCAGCATCTTCATCATAATCTCAGTTCAGAGATGAGAGTGATCATGGAAGGAATAAATCATTAACATAAAAGATAGATTGCTAACCTTTAATTGAAGAACAAGAGAGAGAGTTTGCAAGATTGCAAGATTAGGTCTTCTTCTTCACTCTTGGAGGCTTGGAGATGGTTTCCCTTCGTTCTCTAAGTGTTATGGAGGCTAGGGATACTAAAATCACGAAGTCGTGGGGTATATATAGCAAGATTCTCAAAACAGAAGATTCTGTTCGAGTTCAGCAACTCTGGGTCGATTGGCTGGGTAGCATTGGCCAGTCGACCCAAGCACTCAACCCAGGCTGACAGCAAAACCAAAAATAGGGATTTAAGGGTCTTTCACTACTCGTAATCAAACGAAACTTTAAACACATATTCTATAACATACCTAGCATGGAAAAATGGCTTTAAATCATATCCCACCAAGCTCTAAGGTCATCAACTAATCTTCTATTCATCAAGGTGCAGTCTCTTCTCTATATCCAACACTGTCTTCAAGTATGGGGCATCATCTTCAATCTCCATAGGTTCGGAGTCGAACACTATATCTTCTACCAATATGGCCCATAGTTGACTTTTACTTCTACTTCGGGTCTTCGGACCTACAATCAAAGAGTATCCGGGTTAAGGTTAGGGCCGGGTTTCACAAGTACAGGCCGCTAGCTCGGACTCACTTTTGTTGTTTATAAGATGTGCCAGGGTCATACCATAATGCAACATGTATTCATCAGGTTGAACATGATAAGTGAGTTGAGTGCATGTGGGTGCCAAAAGATTGATGATGATCAAGTCTCTGCAGTCATTAGGTCATTGCGCAAGACTTGGAAGCACATGAAGATCTTCTTGACTCATGTTGATGATGTCAAGACATTTTATCAAGCTGCAAGCACCTTGAGCTTGAAGAGGATCGAATGATGGTTGATGCCTCTCCCACTGAGGTATTTGCTGCTAAAGCAAGCACCAGTAAGGGTGCAGGCTTCAAGAACAAGAGGGATAAGGCTCAACCTCAACGTTCCAAGCAAGGCAATAAGGGTGGGAACGGAAACAAGAATGGCCCCAAGCGTTCCAAGGGGACCAGAGGTGTGGAAATCGCCCGTGATTTGCTGTAATTGCTGGAAGCTTAGTCACTTTGCTCGTGATTGCATTGAGCAGGTGGTATGTACTTTGTGTTATACCTCATATTGTTATGCAACAAGCACTTCAATGCTTGTTGAATTAATTCTTTTTTGGATTGTTGATTCAGGTGTGACAGAATACATAACAAGGGAACGCTCAAGCTTCGTGGAATACCGTCATATTCCAAGAGGAAGTAGAAGAATAACGATGGGGAACAACTCAAGTGTGGAGGTCTATGGCGTTGGCACGTGCAAATTAGTTTTTCGGGGTGGCTGAACGCTATTACTCCATGATGTGCTATATACCCCAGACATTCGGTGGAATCTTGTTCTGTTATTTTTCTTATGAGACATAGTTTTAGAGTTGTATTTGAAAACAATTCTAGAAACCCATAGTAGTACAATTTGGAACAAGATCATTGTTGTCATTTGGAAACACATTGATGTTGGATTGCTTAGGGACAACCTAGGTAGGACTAACCCCGTCATTATTAGAGATTGAGAAGATAAGTCTGGCATCTAACCACTTAATCACCTCATTGTTCACTACGCTCATGTTAGGATTCAGACCATGTTGAAGATCCTTATAGGGTTTCGCTCCATCCTCACAATATATCCTATGCATACATATAAAATGGTCTATGCCCTTAAGATCATCTAAGGACCAGCCAATGGCTGCCTTGAATGCAGAAAGCACTTGTAAAAGTTGGTTCTCTTGCCTAGGTGATAGATCAGAAGAAATAATGATAGGCAAGGTTTCCTTTTGTCCTAAGAATGCATACTTAATATTGGAAGGGAGAGGTTTAAGAACCAACTTAGGTAGAGATATGAAAGATGAGGGTTGGGGAGATGCAGCCAATGGAGGTGGAGGCTTGAATCTAAATGTGAATGGGGACTGCTCCAAAGAAGTGGAAGAGTCCAACAATGTATTGACTTCCTCAATATTCAGGTTAGAGTCCCCAAATGGAAAGTAATGCTACAGGGGATCATCAATAGACATGTTTGGAGTATAATCAGCCGCTACCTCATCAATAAGGTTAATCTCAAAGCACTCTTCATCCCTATTTGAGCTTAAGGATGCATTGAAGATGTTGACTCTAAGTTTCTTATTGCCAAATGATATGTGCTTGACACCCAATCTACAATTGATGCAAGCATATGCAGTGGCTAAAAAGGACAGTCCAAGAATGACTGGTGGTAATTTATTGGTAGTTGTATTGTCCATATCTAGGATCAGAAAATCAACAGGAAAATATAGATCCTCAACCTTTACCACAATATTTTCAAGTAGCCCACGGGGTCGTTTGATTGAGCGGTCAGCTAATTGTAGAATCACATCAGTGGGTTTCAAATTTCTTAGACCAAACCTATCATAAACTGAACCGAGTAAATTATTCACACTGGCTCCCAAATCAAGTAACGCTTTACTTATGGATAGATCTCCAATGACACATGAAATTAAAGGTGTACTTGGGTCTTTAAGTTTAGGGGGTAGTTGGTTGGAAATTACCAAGCTGACTTGTTCAGTTAGGTGCATAATTTTAGGTATTTGAGTCTTTAACTTACGCTTTTGGTTGCATAAATCTTTTAGAAACTTAGCATAAGCTAGGACTTGCTTGATAGCATCCAATAGTGGGAGATTGATACGAACTTGTTGGAATAAGTCAATCATCTCTTGCATCTTAGCATTCTTTCTAAAATGTGGAATTGAGGACTTAAGAGCTTCAGGGAAGGGGGCTTTTGGAGTGTAAGACTCAGGAGTAGGATCCTTGACAATTGGAATGTGCAACCCTTTATGAAGAAATTGATGGGGAATACTCACAGGTGGTGTCTCTTTATTAGGTTTGTGTGCATCATCACCATTCTCATGGGTCAAATCAACCTCTTCTCGATTCTCAAGATTAATAGGCAATGGCTTAGGAGTAAGCAAATGTGCATAATATTCCTTCCCACCATGTGTTAAAATAGAGACTGCTTGGACTTGTTCTTTCCTAGGCCCAATTTGATGATTAGGATTATCTATTGGTTGACTAGGTAACTGACCAGCCTCCCTCCTACTGATGGCATCAGCTAGTTAACCAAGTTGGGTTTCTAATTTGTTAATGGACTGAGAATGAGAATGTAACAATTGAGTGTTTTTCTCTAGTCTACTAAGTGCCTTTAGTACCTTATCTTCAAATGATGAATTCTGTAAGGGTTGTGGAGATGATGGTTGCTCATTCCTATAGGAATTTTGTTGCATATTAAATGGAAGTGGCCTATAAGGTATATGATTAGAGGGATAGGGCATTGAGTTTTGCCATGAAAAATGGGGGTGGTTTCGTCATCCTGGGTTGTAGGTATTGGAAAACGGATCATTGCCTAGTTTAGAAACTCCTTGGGCCAAATGTGCATGCTCCTTAACAAACTTAGGGTATTGTATAGTCAAATAGCAATCAATGACATGATGGGATAGGCTAGAACATAAAGCACATGCTTCAATCTGATTAGGTGGAGAGAAACTTGTAGAAAGTGGAGATGGGGTTTGTTGTCCTAATGACAAGAGATAGTCCAATTTCTTTGATAGCAAGTCAACCTTACTGCTCATCTCAATGGTAGGATTGATCTCATAGAGACTGCTCCTCTTTGGTTTCCTGGTGGACAGAATTTCAATTCTAGATGCTGAGGTAGGGTCTCAAAAAGTTCCCATGCCTCATTCTCATTCTTGTGCATGAAAATCCCATCACAAGAAGAATCAACGATTTGCCTATGTGGGTCTCTAAGGCCATCATAAAAGCATTGAACCAATTTCCATTTAGGAATAACATGGTGGGGGCACTTTTTAAGTATTTCTTTGAGTCTTTCCTGTGAAATCCAGCCCAAACCCTAACCTGAACACCTTATTTGTTTTGGATGAAGAAAAGCTTGTTTGATGTTTGACCTTGAATACAGTGTTGTTATCCTTGGAAGGTCTTAGGAAGTCAAGTCAGACATCTCCCTTAGTGTAGATCTGAAGTCTCGAAGTGAAGGAAGAAGTCTTTGTGGGCCATCTCAGTAGAAGACATGATGTTTGACCCAAAACCCATGGATATTGATGATGGAGTTCCCTTTTGGAAACCTTTTCTATTTTGGAGTTGAACTACATCTTAGTGTTGAAGAGCTTGGTTGATGGACTTGAGGCCTAGTTGGACAGGTTTTGGAAGGTCCCTCAATGCTAGGTAAGTTGCTTGTTGAGTTGGAAGAAGCCCCATCGAAAATTTTGAAGTTTAGAGCTTGAAATCCCTATTTTTGGGCAAGCTGCCCAAGCAGGGGCCGTTTGGTAAACTCTATTTTTTTAGGGTTTTGAAGCTCTATTTATTGGAATTTCGTGGTAATTAACCCCATTATATTCCTAAGCCTTTGGAGAATGTGGGAAGGACCTTAGAACCTCCTCTTCAAAGCCAAGGAAGATCCCCAAGCATCCATTAGAGTTTCTCCGTCGAATCTTCTTCTACAAGGTTAGTAATTGATCTGTTTCTTCTCTGATCTATTCTCTCTACTATTTATTCCAGTGCCTTCTATTCCCTTTGATAGGAGGGTGATCTTAAGTTATTCCCATGACTGATCTTTCTATCCTTGCAGTTCTAGAGTGGATCTACACTTTATAACCTTGTGAATTCTCCACATAATGATTTCGCTGGGAAATCAAGTGTGATCTTCATGATTTGTTAACCCTTCTAATTTTTTTTTGATTTCAAAGCATGTTAGATTTACTCGTTTGTTTATTCCTACAAAAGACTTATTGTTATTTGTTCCCCATAATTTTTGGGTGAATCTCTTTTCCCTTTTCTCTTTGTGAATCTACCCTGGGTTTATTGTTAAGGAAAATTTTCAGTAACCTTCAAGAAAGGATATCCCATTTGAGAACCTTGATTTTCTTTTATTTTTTGTACCCTTCCCAAGGCCAATTCTTTATTTTAAAATTACTATTCTTTCTTTCTTAGAGTGAATCCCCCCATTCACTCTATGTTTCTTGAAGCCATATGGTGATGTTCTATGTAATTGATCTTACTTGAGATCTTGATTACTCTTTCCTTAATTTTCTACCTCTCTTTGTGATTGTGGAAAAGTTCTCACACCATTGTTATAACCTTTCCTTCTATCCCCATAATTTGTGGGTGAATCTCTTTTTCCTTTATACTTTGTGAATCTACCCTGGATTTATTTTTTAAGGAAATTTTAGGGTAACCTTCAAGAAAGGGTATCCAATTGAAAACCTTGTTTTCTCTCATTGTTAGACCCTACCCAATTCCTATTCTTGATTTTGAAATACTATTCTCTCTTTCCCTAGAGTGAATCCTAATTCTCTCTAGTCTCTCTGTGGGATACACGGATTGTTTGTGGTAAAACCCTAGTTTCATGGTTCAATTAGAACTCTATATTCTTGACCATGTTTGATGCTTAGACATTCTTAGATAGTCTTAGTATGTTTTTGGGGGGAACTCCCCTTCGAATTTCGGAGTAATCAGACTTCAAATGAAGAAGTTATGACTGATTTAGGGTTTGTTGTCCTGTACTGTTCACTTGGTCGACTGGGCCAAGCTGCCAACCAGTCGACCCATAGAGTCAGTGACCTCAATTTTGCTCTATTTTTCTTCCGTTTCATCTCCGATTGTTAGGATTTGTTTCTTATGCTCAATACATGTTTGTTAGGGTTATTTTGGTGATCTTGGACTTGCCCATTGATCTCTTTCTCGAAGTTTATGAAGTCGAATTCAAGGTGAGTACTCCACTCACAATATGCATATTTACATACCTTGCTATGATGTGTTTCAAATGTATGATTTAACTACTATTGTTTTACGTTCTTTACATTACATTACTTTTGCAATTACAGTAGGTTACTCATATTGTGATTTGCATATTGGAATGAGTCATGAATGATGTTGAATGTGATTTGGACTTGATTGTGATATGTATGAAAGCATGATGTGATGTGAATGCCTAGATTGTGATTGGGGAATGGGGAATGCCCTTTTGGCGTTTTTGTCATTAAACACCAGTGGAGGTGGTATGGGACGCATTCCTATGGTGCCCCTTGGCGCTTTCCCTTGATACTGGGTAACATACCTAGGGTATGTCTAGAAGTGTTTGGCTAGGAAACCCTTGTCATATCTGATCCTACCGCAAGGGGAATTGAGACTGAGTGACCCATGGCAGCAATGGGGATTTGTGAGTGCTCAAGACTAGTAACCAATCTGTGAGAGGACATGAATCACATTATGGGTGTCACACCCCACCCGTCGGTCTCGGTTACCCGCCCGACAACCTGTGGGAGTGATCCATCACAGGATCCACGATTTTAGTCTATCAATAATAATAAATGCAAGTAAAGACAATCACTAGCAAGAATAAGTTCAATAATTGAATAAAAGGATTACAGGAGTCCAAATACTCCAATAAAATAATCAATGAAAGAATAAATAATAAAAAAGAATATAAGTTCAGCAGAAACAATAAAAAAGAATTAAATGATTTTCTTTCCAGTTTCTTTCTCTAAAGCTAGATAATGTTTCTCATGTATTTCTAGAAAAGGGGTTCTCCAATTCTTCTCCATATGGTGAGCAAACTGCTTGGCAACCTGTTTCCTCCGCCCATCAATGGGTGCTATAAGCGCACTCCATGCACTCACAAGAGCTCTTGCACAGGCTATCTCCATTTCCTACGAGAAGGTTCCTTCATAGGAAACCAATCCATCCTCCGGTGAATATCCTCCATCTTTACAGGCTAATAAAACATAGACAAATAAAGGAATGAGTTTTGACGAACTCAGTAAGAACAACAATGATTCCCATCCATATGTCAAACCATTAGAAATGAATATATGATATGTATGAAATGCAAAGTATGAATACCGCTAAGATCTAACTATGCAAGTCTCTAACAGTTGACATGCTTTAAGATATAACACCAGCCCTCCTCTGGGTAGGTCTAGTCACTCTGATCCGACAAGGACTGGTTACCTCTGTAGGGATCCTGGGTAAAATGGAAAGTCCACACCTGGCTCTCAACCATGGCTGGGGTTAAGTCAACACTCTCTCACCACGACCATTGGCATGAGTACTGGCGCATGTCGGGGTTTCTTATCCAATGCAAGTCATAATGGTAACACACTAAATGAAGTCCAGATACATCCCCTATGGCACCAACCAACTTGGTTCAGTATCCTTCGCAACCTAGGAATGAGAACCCTCACGGACTGGATACCACTATTGGACTCCATTCCATAACCCTATGGTCATCCACATATTGTTGGGGCGGAATGGGGCGGAATGCTCTCATGACTCCTCACAACACCTGGTCCGTTCCTTGGACATCCATGAGCTCAACCCCTAACATATGCAACCCTACCATTGTATGACCAACAGTGGACCAAAGTCACATCACTGCCGCCATGTGTCATCTGGCTTCAATTCCCCTACCGAAAGGGTAGTAGCATGTGGGGTACCTAGCCATTCAACTCTAGACTCTACCTAGGTATGTCATCCAGTAGTTATGACAATGCTGGAGACATCAGTGAGCATGTGTCCCATACCACAGCCCTTTGATATCTCAAGCCAAGATATCCCAATGGAATACCCCTTCCATCAGAACCACAAACTATCATCCATCATCATATCACATTCATAATTGACAAAGTATATGTAAAGACAATACAAACAGCAAGCATATAATAAGATCAACATGTTAAACAAGGTTACAACAGTATATGAAATGAAAGAACATTAATAACAGACACTGGACTAACATGTTCAAGTCATTACATAAAGATAGGATTGTATGTCATTACTTGTAAATAAGTAGAGTTCCTCTAGATCGCCAACCAGAAACAATTATGAAACTTTTACTTGAAACAGAGAACATCTATAAACAGGGTTACAATAATATGTAAGTCGAATGAATCAAATTAGACCAAATCCAAAAGTCACTTGGTCATTGGAAACCAGCCGGTCGCTTGGTTTGAGTGACCGCCACTAATGACCGCCCAACAAATAGTGAGTTTCAATCCGAAACTCAGGCTTCGATCATCTTGATTTCAATCCGAATTTTGGATGATCATAGTCCGAATTTCAAATCTATCACTCCCACAACAAAGGGTGATACTAAACCTAACAATTGACACCAAATTGGTTACTCAGAACCTTCCTCTTGATTAGATCAGCCCTTTTCACGAAAGCAGGGTTTCGTTTTTGGATATGATCTCATCAAGATCATTAAAAAGGTAGGTACTGTAATAGAAAGATCATGAACAACCAAAGAGGAACAATAATCTACTTTAATCATAGCCAATGGGGAAATATGAGTGAACAGAGAATCACTTACCTCAACTAGATCAGCTATAAAAGACAGTAGAATCTTCTGGAACACTAACAACACTTCAGATCACCTTCCAGCAAGTCTCCACAGCCGCTTAACCACCAAAAACAACAATCCGGAATATAATATTCGTAAAATAGATGAGGGTTGCTATTTATAGAAGTCTGGGGGCAAAATAGGGCAAAACCCCATAACCAAGACCAGGCGGTCGCTTGGGGCGGTCACTTGGTCTAATCAACCGCCACTAGCAACCGCCCCCTAGTATATTTGTGAAACCCAGCCCTAACCTTGACCCGGAAATCCTGTTGTTTGTAGGTCCGACAACCCGAAGTAAAGCAAGAAGTCAGCTATGGGCCATCCCAGTGGAAGACTTGGTGACTGGCTTTGAATCCATGAGTGTTGATGACAGTGTTCCATTTATGGAAACTGAATCCTAATGAAGATCGGATTAGTTGATGGACTTAGAGTGCTCTCTATCATGGTTCGAAGGCATTTCTACCTATTAGGTAAGTCACTTGGTGTGTGTGCAAAACCCCTTGATGTTTGGATTTGATCTGAGCCTTCATTTCCCTGTTTTGGTCTTGCTGTTCTGATTGGTCGACTGGACCAGTCGACCAATCCAATCGACCAATGGGTTCTGTTTTTGCTAATTAGGTCTTGCTTGCTCTATTTAAGTCCAATCTCGAGTCTACTTCGTATTTGCTGCCTCCAAACTCTTTGGAGCGTACCAGAGACCTCTGCAAGTCATCTCCCTTGTGTCCTTGGTGTTTATCTTGACAGATCTTCGTCAAAACTCGTGTTCTTACACAAAAAGGTATGTCTACACTTTTTTTTATTCTTCATCTTTGTTTTCTTTCCTTTTTGGGTTGAGACAGTAGAGAAGATGCTGCATTCGCTGTTGCAAACATCTCTTTACTTAACCCTCATGATTTCCTAAGGATTAATGGTTAAAGCAATGATCTTAATCATGATCACTGCAAGCTTTTGAAGGAATCATGATCTAAATCATGATCATGTCTTCATTCATCTTTGATTTAAATTCTGATCTTCTCAGATATATTTTATTGATCATACTAGTAGTCAATCGCTGTGTTTTCTTTACAAGATCTATAATCTATCAATCTCTAGTTATTTCTCCTTTATCATACCATGCTTTCTTCAAGAATCATGACTGATACATCTATGGTAAGTTTTGTTTCCTTATTTAGATTCATGTTCTTCAGTCTTAGATCTATTTTCTTGAAGATCTATGCATGCTTTTCATGATTTCTTTATCACAATCAATGATCCATCATCCCATTGTTCTTGTCCATGATTTTTACTTTGAATTCTTCAAGAACCATGATTGATCTAATTATGGTAACTTTTGTTTCCTAATTTGTAACTTGAAAACTTGATTCGATTAGTGTTTTGAAGTCCTTTATATACTAGGATGCTGCCATTGTAGTTTACCCCTTGTTTAGTACCCTTTTGAACCACCAAATTCGGTTCTATATTCTAAAAACTCTGATTTTGACGGCCACTATCTTGGTTGGTCAACTGATTGGTCGATTGAGACAGTAGACCAATCCAATCGACCAATGAGTACAGCAACTCCATATTTTGTCTGTTATGGATGTTTTGATATCTTTCCTTCTAGGTATCTTTCCTAATATGTTGTGTAGACTTGTTTAGGACCTTCTTCTCAAGTTTGTCAAGATCTTACTTGAATTCTTAAGATTCCTTTGCGAGTTATAAAAGGTAAGGATGGTTACTTCCTTAACTACATAGATTGCATATCTTAGTTTCTATATTTGAATCTTGTTAGTTTATTTCTTTAATTAGATTCTTACAATGTTATACTACTGTTGTACTATCTTGATATCAGTAGCATTACTTGTTTATATTAAATTGACTCATGTATGATTTACTTACCCGTTTTATACAAGATGGATGTTATTATTGATTTCTTTCCATATATGAAGTTACCATATATGTGATGTTATCGATTGATGCTTGTGTGTGCTTAAGTATGGTTTGGAAAGGAGAGGTGTCCTTTTGACGCTTATGTCCTTGGACTACTATGGGAATATTATGGGATGTTTCCGGAGATGCCCTCTGGACACCTTCCTAAACTGTTGGATGACATATTTAGGGCTGTCTAGTAGTGTTTGGCTAGGATGTCCCATTATGTTAGACCCTAATCGGAGGGGTATTGAGACCGAACAACCCGTGGTAGCAATGGGGATTCATGGGCGCTCAAGACCGGTAACCAATCCGTTAGAGGACATGGATTACATTGTGGATACTCGAAAGAGGCCATTTATCGGTAGGGTTGCATATGGTTAGACTTGGGCTCACGGGCGCTCAAGACCGGTAACCAACCCGTGAGAGGACGTGAAAGCTTCCTGTTTACCATATGTGGATGACCTATAGGGTTGATGAGTCCGTAGTCAGGGACTATGAGGACTCTAGTGTGAAGGATACCAGAAAGGATCGCCAGGGGCGAGGAATGGACGTATCTAGATCTGACTTGATGTAACTGAGTAGGAGACTTGCATTTGGCTAGGCATTGACCCTGACATGCGCCGGTACTTAGACCGATGGTGATGTGAGAGAGTGGTGACCTAACCCCTAGCCATGGAATGTCCCGAGGGATGCCGGACCCACTACCAA
The DNA here is from genome assembly GCF_041222555.1 of Hakea prostrata. NCBI lineage: Eukaryota > Viridiplantae > Streptophyta > Magnoliopsida > Proteales > Proteaceae > Hakea > Hakea prostrata. The sequence continues at coordinate 26,793 of NW_028291269.1, forward strand.
AAGGCGTTGTGTGATGAGACCTTCCTAAAGAAGTACAGTGTTATGACTTAAAGCATGTCTGCCATTAGAGACCAGGATACATAGAGTTAGAATCATATTGCATCATGTGTTTCATATCATATAGCATGTTACTTTGCTTTGAAATCCTGCTATTTATGTTGTTATGGATTAACTGCCTTACTGAGTTTCTTTGAAACTCATTCCTTTTGTACAATGTTTTGTTAGACTACTCTACAGTGCATCGATGACTATGAAAGTCAATTCGAGGAAGCGCAAACTGAAAGGCGTACTACACGCAAGGTGCTGGCAACCATGAAGATTACATTGAGGATTCCTCAAGTGGTTTTGCTTGTTATCAGGATTAGCCCTGATGTGGAATGGGAACATCTAAGCATAGTTGATGAAGTCTACGTTTATGAAGATGTTCTCTATAAAGTAGAATAAACTTTAGTTTAGTATGCTTCAGTTTCTTTCCTATTTTAGATACAGTTGTAATCTTTCTTTTGATTTACGAACTACTTTTCCGCTGGTTGTAGAGTGGGATTCCACCTCACTTTACTTATTGATTTAGACACTTTGATTATCTTTCGTACTCTGATTATATATGATTCATTCTTTCCTTATTTGGATCTTTGGTTTATCTTTTGTACATTGATTATTATTGTTCATGATTATGTTATTGTCTATGTGGGAGGTTGATTACTCGATACTTGGTCTTCGGGGCTGTGGATCACACACTCGGGTATGCCAGGTAGGGTACCGGCTGGGTGGATGTGACAATATTGCTATACAAGGGTGCTTTGCTCAGGGGGTTGATGTCCAAGTACAACCTAACCCTAATGAACACATGGGGGAGGTCTTACCTTCATTTCGGACATCTCTAGACATCACTTGCCTTCCAGAAGTCCAACTACCAAGCAAGGCAGGCTCTTCATCAAGAGAATCCAGATCCATGGGTTCAGGGTATGGATCATGGACTTCTATCCGGACACTCCACAAATTTACCCGGCTAAACCTTCGGGTTCGAACCTGCAATACGGATCCCGGGTTAGAAATACGGGGGTTGTTACAGTGGGGGCCATTCATTGGTAGGGTTCCATGTGGTAGACTTGGGCTCGTGGGTGCTTGAGATTGCGGGAAGCATGAAAGGACACGAGAGCTTCCCGTTTACTATGTGTGGATGTCCAATAGGGTTAAGAGCCTACGTAGCTGGGAAGGAGACGGTGACTTTAGTGGGAAAGGTACCAGAAAGGATCGTTGGAAGCGAGGAATGGACATATCTAACCCTAAGTAGATGTGACTCAGTAGATGACATGCATTGGGCTAAGATTATCCCTATACACGCACTAGTACTCAGGCCAAACGGTGATGTGAGAGAGTGTTGACCTGAACCCCAGCCAAGGATGTCCGGGAAGGTTTCAGGACCCATTTACCAAACGGAGAACCCAAGATGCCGGGAAAGCTAAGGGAGAGTGATTTGAGACCCACCCAGAGGAGTATGGTGCTATGACTTAAAGTGTGTCTGCCAATAGAGACCGGCATACATATATAGAGTTAGAAGCATACTTGCATTATTTGTTTCATATCATTGCATTTATGGCTGCCTTGGATTGTGTGTGTGAAGATGTTTATTGTGGTTGGATTACTTGCTAAGTTCTTTTTGAGCTTACCCTTCGGGAGACCTATTTTTAGATGACTTTGCAAGTTTGGAAGAGAACCCGTGCCACGGTATAGAGGACCTTTCCGTATTTGGTGCAGCTCTGGAAGTCTCTGGAGAAGGTTATGACCAGTGGGCCAACCATCTCACAGGTTTGGACTACATTGACGGCTCCTATTGATGGCAGCTGGCATCATCTTGTTTGCCGATGGAATTGTGAGCTATAAGCTAACCTGAAGTTACAAGAGCACAACCCTACGGTGAAGAAGAGGAAGACTGAAGAAGAAAGGGAGCCAACATAGATTTTGACTAGTTTACCTTGTTCTTCAAGACTTATATTTTAAATTTTGATAGCTATAGACTTTGCTTTAGATTTCAATCTACATTCCGCGTATGTTTGTGGGGTATATTTCCGCTATACTCTACAGTTGTCTTTTGATTGGTATCTTGTCATTTCGCACTCTGATGTTCTTTTGTGATCCTTCTAGGATCCTTTCTTGACTTTCATTATTAAGTTAGTGGAATCAATGATTTGTTCTTGCTTTTGACTATATTATTGTGCTAAGTGGATATGATCATTCCAAAACTTTATCTTCGAGGCTGTGGATCACTCCTCTGGGTATTCCAGATAGGGTATTGGCTGGCTGGATGTGACATTTCCCATGCTGCATGAAATTGTTCTCCTTCTTGTTGAGAGAAACTCGTTATCACTCTTCTAAGGCCATTGATACGGCGAATGGGGAAGAATTTTTAAGGAACTCCTGTTGCATTTTTGCCCAAGTGGAAATTTAACATTGTCCGAAAAATGAAGCCAATGCTTAGCTTTATCTTTAAGGGAGAATGGGAAAAGAAGAAACCTTAAAGCATCAACTGAGAGGCTTTGAATTTTTATCGTGGATGTGATGCGTCCAAAATCTGCTCAGCCCTTAGATCTCCTCGTGATGACCTGCAAAACGAAAGCGTCAGACGTGGCCCAACCGCGGGGGTCAGGAGTCCACCTCCGAAGGCTAAGTCAGTTGATGAACTTAATCACAAACGGCTCTGCTATAAGCACAGAGCTAAGGAATGAAGAACTGGGAAAGGTGATCTAGATCGTAATCCCCTGATAGTTTACGTCTACCAGTATGTATCTGAGTCGTAGTCTGAGTCTGAGTCTGAGTCCCTCACCTCGTATGGCAGTGAGGTTTATATAGAGTGTACCTTTGAATCTCCTTCGTTGGATGCACTTGAGCCTTCTTCGGGTAGTCGTTGGATCTTAAAAGTTAGATCCGTTGAGCGATAGACTTCTACTAGTTTGGACTAGTAGAGGACTCCTGAGATAACCTCTAGGTTATGCGATGATTATCCCTTCGATAATGATAAGCAGCAGCCGTCAATTTGAGTCTGCTATCATTAGGGCAATTAACCTAATCCATAAGTTTGATTAGGGCGTGCTTGTAGCTGAATAAATTTTCTTCCTCAGCAAGCCATCTTACGGATCCGATTCGCTCGGGAGCGAGCCGACTCCTTCTGTCTTGACTGGGGTCGAGGATCAAACCAAGTATGAACCCGGTTCGATCATATTTTCTCCATATCATGAGCCCCCCAGACCAAGCGTTCGGTCGATCCCGAGGGCTTGGTTTTTAGCTGGGTTCTTCGTCAAGCAATAGTCTCTGCGTGTTCCATTAAATGTCATATCACATTTAATGCGGTGATCACTTTTCCTCGAGCATTGTGAGGGCAATGCCACGTGTCTCCTTGCAATCGATCTATAGTGGCTCACGTAACCCAAGTGACGGTTCTTGAACGCCTGTTTTGGATTCGTGAGTTCAAACTTTCAAAACGTCTTCTAATCTCGATCGTCGATGTTGAATCAATCTCGATCGTTCAGATTCCCGAACACTCGTGCGGGTACTTTAAAAGCGGTTCGTTGTCTTCGTAGGTTTCATTCTTATTGTCTAGAATTTGAACCTTCGTCGTCTGCTTCGCGCCTTCCTGCTCTGGAGCTTTTGCCTCACTGAATCAGTAAGTTTCTTGGTCTTTTTCTTTTTGTACCTTACTGAAACAAGTAATGGCGGATAATAGGGTTTCTCTGGGTACCCAGTGCCGTAATAGTAATGGTAACGAAGCTTTTGCTTCCCCTCCTTCCGAACAGTCGGATAGTGATAATAAAACCCTAACTGTCCTCTGGCGCAAATTTGCTGAAGTTTTTCAAAAAAGTTTGGAGAGAAAAACCAAAACTCCTTCTGTCACCATCTTGGTATCTTGGGTCTGCCAGTGGTAGTTGGGTCCTGCATCCCTCTCAAACATTCCATGGCTGGGGTTTAGGTCATCACTCTCTCACATCACCATTGATCTAAGAATTGGCGCATGTCAAGGTAAAGCTTAGACAAATGCAAGTCTTCTACTTAGTTATATCAACCTAGATCCAAATACTTCGATTCCTAGCCCTGGGCGATCCTTTCTGGTATCCTTCTCCCTAGAGTCAGTGTATCCTATGGCTACAACAAACTTGGACTACAGACTCATCAACCCTATTGGTCAGTTACATCAAGTTAACAGAAAGTTTTGTGTTCATCTCACAGGTTGGTTACTGGTCTTGAGTTCTAGGGCCCATGTTCCACTTTTGCAACTGTACCAATGAATGGTCTTTGACGAGTATCCACAATGTGATTCATGTCCTCTCATGGATATAACTCACCGGTCTTGAGCGCCAACAAATCCCCATTGCTACCACGAGTTGCTCGGTCTCAATTCCCTTTTGATCGAGTCTGATATAATAGGGACATCCTAGCCAAACACTTCTAGACATGCCCTAGGTATGTCAACCAGTAATCAGGGAAAGCATCAAGGGGCAATCATAGAAAAATGTCCCATACCACCTCCATTGGTGTCCAAAGACAGAAACGCCAAAAGGGCATTCCCCAATCCCCAATCACAACCTAGGCAGTCACATTCCCAATCAGTCATTCACAAGCACACTTTAAGTATAAAACATAAGTAAGTAATCATTCATACTTAATTGAAATAACAATTGAATTATAAGAACAAGTACTACTGTAGTTGAAGAACTACAACCGCAGTATGATTATAAAGAAAACTAAATACAGCAGTAATATGATCATGTAATCTAATTCAAAGACATGCATATTAGGTTATTAGGGATCAACCATCCTTACCTTAAGTAACTTCGTAGAATTCCGTAGAATAAAGAGGAAGAGGTCCAAGACTAGCAAATAATCCCTAAACAAGCATATAACAATAATTAAGAATAAGCCCTAGAAGATTAGAAATCAAATTGATAGAATCGGACGAAGAAACAAGCTGCTGTTACGGTTGGCAGCTTGGTTGGTCGATTGGGTCAGTAGACCAACTAGTACACAAATGGGGTATAAAACCCTAATTTGGTCATAACTTCTTCGCTTGAAGTCCGATTGCACAAAAATTCGAAAGGGAGCTTCCTAGAACATATTAAGACTATCTCAAAAGGTCAAAACATCAAATCATGGTCAAAATATAGGATCTTGATTGAGCCATAACATTAGGGTTTTATCATATATAGTCCATGGTTCTCATGGAAAGGCTAAGGAGAATAAAGATTCATCCTAGTGAAAACAAGAGTAGAAATACATAATCTAGAAGGTGTTGGGGAGGATCCAATAAATTAAAAGTGGATTTGGATTCCCCAATTTGGTTACCTCTCATGAGGGTCACCCAAAATCAACTCTCACAAAATAACCCAATGTAGGTTCACAGAGGGTAAGGGAAACACAAAATTAGTATTTCAAAATCAAGAATGGCATTGGGGAGGCTCCGTCAAATTAATAGAAACATTAGTTTTAACCAATTTTGGTTACCCTCTCCTAAGTGTTACCTCCCAAAATCACCCTACTTTTGGTTTCCCATGGTAAAAGGAAAATTAGGGATCAACCCCTCAATCATGAGGATCCAAGGAAAGGTTGTAACACTGGTGTGAGACCTTTCCCTCAATCACCAACTTTGTAGGAAAAACAACACAGAGGAAGTAATTAAGAATTCAGGTAAAATCAAGAAACAAGAACATCACCATATGGTTTCAAGAATATAGAGTGAATGGGGGATTCACTCTATGGCTAAGAGAATCAAAGAAGAGGCCATTACAGTAGTGTAATACCTTTCTCATATTCAAAAGATCAGAAGAGTAGAAAAAAGAATAAATCAAAGAAGAAACGAATCGATTACTAACCTTTTTGAAGAAGAATCGACAAAGAAACTCAAACGGATGCTTGAGGATCTTCCTTGGCTTTGGAGGAGAGGTTCTAGGGTTCTTCCAACGTTCTCTAGAGGCTTAGAACTAATTGTGAGTGAAAAACACAGAGTTCCCCCCTTTAAATTGTATTAAAAGTCCTAAAAATACCAAGATTTCTAATTTTGACCATTCTATCCCTGTTGGTCGATTGGCCAGTTGACCAATCAGTTGATCAACCATGACAACAACTCCAGAAATGGGATTTGATGGTCCAAACTTCATTATTTTTGCATGGGCTTCATACAACACCACAAACAACTTACCTAGCATTGAGGGATGCCTTCAAACCATGTCCAGATAGGCTCTAGGTCCAACAACCAGTGTAACAACCCCCATTTTTCTAATCCGGAATCCGTATTGCAGGTCCAAGAACCCGAAGGTCTAGTCGGATTAAATTGTGGAGTGTCCGAATAGAAGTCAATGATCCATATCCAGAACCCATGGATCTGGATTCTCTTGTTGAAGAATCTGCCTTACTGGGAAGTTGGACCTCCGGTAGAAGGCATGTGGTGTTTGGAGATGTTCGGAATGAAGGTAAGACATCCCCCATGTGTTGTTTAGGGCTAGGTTGTGTTTGGGTTTCAACCCCCTGAGCAAAGCACCCTTGTATAGCAATATACTTGGGGGCGGTTGCTAGTGGCGGTTGATCAAACCAAGCGACCGCCCGGTTCTGCTTGCTGGAAAATGCCCTATTTTGCCCCCTGTTCGTTATAAATAACATCCCTCGCCCTATTAACACATTATTATGTTCGGGATTGCTATTTTGGGCGATTAGGCGGCAGTGGAAACATGCTAGAAGGTGGGCGAAGTGCTGTTAATGATCTGGAACCTTTTTCCTTCTATTCTTGGTGATTCTGATTAAGGTAATGAATCTCCATCTTCTATTCTCTTCTTTTTAACCTCTGATTGATATGAACCCATCCCCATTTTGTTAGTGGTTACCCAATTGATTAGTTGCATCTCCCTTTTCAATGTTCTTGATGAGATCCTGGTCAGAAACGAATCCCCGCATTTGTTTAATGGATGGATCCCATAAAGGGGAATGATTTGGGTAATAAATCTTGGTTAATTTAGGGTTTCTTGTTACCCCTTTGTTCTAGACCTATTAAGCTTGAAATTCGGACTAAAATCATCCCAAAACGGATTAAAATCGGATGATAAAAAGTCTGATTTTCGGAGTTGGAAACTGTCTGAAACAGGGGTGGTCGCTTGTGGAGGTCGCTTAACTTAAGCAACCGCCACAAGCAATCGGCTGGTTTCCAGTGACAGTGTAGGTTTGATTTTGGATTTGTTTTGACTCTTGACTCTTATACATTCTTGTAACCCTATGCCTAGGTGTTCTTTGTTTCAAATAGAAGTCTTATAATAGTTGTTGGATTGCAAGTTAGAGGACTTCTAGTAAATTACAGGTAAGGACATGCATTCTTCTTTATATGCAATTACATATACATGATAATTCAGCTGTTCTATTTACTATTCCTTGATCATGTAACTTGCTGTAATTGTATAAAGCATGTGAATCTTATTGTATACTTGCTGTTGGTGGTGTTCCTTGTTGTACTTCATCTTTTATGACATTGCACAACTGTTCATGGTATAATAAAGAGTGATGTTGTGATGGAAGAGGTATTCCATTGGGATATCTTGGCTAGAGATATCAGAGGGCTGTGGTATGGGACACATGCTCACTGATGCCTCTAGCACTATCATGATTACTGGATGACATACTTAGGAGAGTCTAGAATTGCATGGCTAGGTACCCCACATGCTATTACCTTTCGGCAGGGGAATTGAAGCCGGGTGACCCGTGACAATGGTGACGTGACTATGTTTCCTTTGGCTATTTCTTGGATATTTATTGGAGTATTTGGACTCCTGTAACCTTTTTATTAATTATTGCTCTATTCTTGCTCTTAATTACATGTATTTGTATTTATTATTATTGATAGACTAAAACCGTGGATCCTGTGACGGATCACACCCACGGGTTGTCGGGCCGGTAACCGAGGCCGGCAGGTGGGGTGTGACAGATGGTATCAGAGCCCTGGTTTTACGAAGTCAATAATAGTTAATACAAGTATTAGATGAGCAATCTGAGTCATAGATCCAGAAGTGACTCAAATTCTCTTAGAGGTGAATAACAGAGAACCTTGGATTAGAAACTTGAATAAATAAAGCATAATACACCAAGTTTGAATAATGCACAATAATTAAAATTTATGACTTGTACTTGGGTTGTAGTCATGGGTTAAAGTTAAGTTGTCAGTTTAGTTATTGTGTATGTGTGTTGAGTCATGAGTTGTCTTTGTGAGTAAGTTTTTGTTTTGAGATGTTGTCAGGAGTAAGTTGTCGTATGAGTCTGAGTCGTGTTGTCGTCATGTGTTGTTGTATGAATCTGAGTCAGGAGTTGTTGTTTTAAGTTGTCGTTGGGAGTAAGGGTTGTGAGTGGTCGTTATGAGTTATGAGTCATAACTAAAAATTGAACAATTATTAATACAACAAAAGAAAAGCATAATATACAATAACACAAGTGATACAAATTTAACGTCACTAATCAGTTAGGTTTACAAGTCTGAAAGTGAATACATTTGTGATGACATAAAAGGAATTCCTAGAACTGTCTGTCTAGGTAATCGTTTCTGAGAATTGAGCTGATCTTTCATAGTTCGAGACTTCTCCTCCAGTCGTGTCAATCAATCTCCTTTAGTTTATATGTCACGTCCTCCCAGCCGGTACCCTATCTGGCATACCCGAGAGTGTGATCCACAGCCCGAAGATCAGGTATCGAGTGATCAACCTCCCACATAAACAATAACATAATCATGAACAATCATAATAAAAGTGCGGAAGATAAACCATAGATCCAATAAAGAAAGAATGAATCATAAATGAATCAGAATAATAGATATAGTCAGAGTATCAAACAGATAAGTAAAGTGAGGCAAAAATCCCACTCTACAACCAGCGGAAAAGTAGCTCTAAAAGAATAAACTAGACAAATTCTAATCCCAGTAGCAAGTACATTGGGTAACTAAATTGTTCTCCACTTTATAGACAACATCCTTATAAGTGTAAATCTCATAAATGGCACAAGGACGCTTCCACTCAATGGTCGGACTAAGCATCGTACGGAGCATAACCACTCGCGGGATCTTCAGTGTAATTGTGGTAACCGCAATCACCTTCCCCGGAGATATGCCTCTTCGCCTTGCGCTTCTTCATAGGGACCGTCATAGTACTCGGTACACTGCAGGATAGTCTAACAAACATTGTACAATAAAGGAATGAGTTTCAAAGAAACTCGAGAAGGCGATTAAAATCCATAATAACATAAATGGCAGGATTCCAGAACAAACATAAATGCAATATGATATGAGACAAGCAATGAATGAATGAATCTAACTCTATGTATGCTGGTCTCTATTGGCAGACATGCTTTAAGTCATAGCACCGTACTTCTTTAGGAAAGTCCACTCACATCCTCAACCATTTAAGATATCTTGGATTCTCTTACGGATCATTTCACCGGTCTTGAGCAGCCGATTGGTAATGGGTCCTTCATCCCTCAGGACAAACCATGGCAGGGGGTTAAGTCAACACACTCTCTCACAACCATTTGGTATAAGTACTCGGCGCATGTCGGGGTAAAACCTAGCCAAATGCAAGTCTTCTACTTAGTTACATCAAGTCAGATCCAGATACGTCCATTCCTCGTCCCTGACGATCCTTTCCGGTATCCTTCACACTAGAGTCCTCATAGTCCCTGACTACGGACTCATCAACCCTATTGGTTATCCACATATGGTAAACGGGAAGCTCTCACGTCCTCTCACGGGTTGGTTACCGGTCTTAAGCACCCGTGAGCCCAAGTCTAACCATATGCAACCCTACCAATAAATGGCCCCCACAATGTGATTCCTGTCCTCTCACGGGTTGGTTACCGGTCTTGAGCGCCCATGAATCCCCATTGCTACCACGGGTCGTTCGGTCTCAATACCCCTCCGATTAGGGTCTGACATAACAGGACATCCTAGCCAAACACTACTAGACAATCCTAGATATGTCATCCAACGGTTTAGGAAGGTGTCCAGAGGGCATCTCCGGAAACATCCCATAATATTCCCGTAGTAGTCCAAGGACAGAAGTGTCAAAAGGACACCTCTCCTTTCCAAACCATACTTAAGCATACACATGCATCAATTCATATCATCACATATATGGTAACTTCATATATGGAAAGAAATCAATAAGTACAATCAACTTGTATATAATTGATAAATAAATCATTCATGAATCAATTAATCATAAACAAGTAATGCTACTGTAATCAAAGTTATACAACAGTAGTATATCATTGTAAGAATCTAATTTAGGAAACATGTCAATGATATTCAAATATAGAAACTAGATTCATGCTATCTATGTAATTAAGGAAATAACCATCCTTACCTTTTATAACTCGCAAAGGAATCCTAAGAAATCAAGTAAGATCTTGGCAAACTTGAGAAGAAGGTCCTAAACAAGTATATACAACATATTAGGAAAGATCCCTATGAGAAAAGATACCAAAACATCCAACACAGACCAATTCTCGGAGTTGTTTGTACTCATTGGTCGAGTGGATTGGTCGATCGGTCCAATCGACCAATCGATCGACCAATGCAGACTAAAGAGCCTAAAAAAAACAGAGTTTTAAGATATGAAATCCGAATTTGGTGGTTCAAAAGGGTACTAATCAAGGGGTAAACTACATCAGTAGTATTCTAACATATAGGGGACTTCAAAACACCAATCAATTCAAGACTTCAAGATCCAAATTAGGAAACAAAAAGTTACCATAATTAGATCAACCATGGATCTTGATGAATTCGAAATAGAAATCAAAGACAAGAACAATAGGAGGATGGATCATTGCTTCAGGTAAAGGTATCATGAAAACATACTTAGATCTTCAAGGAACAAGGCTTAGAAGCATAAATCTAAATAAGGAAATAAAACCTACCATATATGTAACTACCATGCTTCATGAAGAACACATAGTATGGTAGAAGAGAACAACTAGAAATTGATAGATTATGGATCATGGAAAGAAAACACAAGAATTAACTACTAACATGATCAATATAGAAGATCCAAAGAGATCAGAATTCAAATCAGAAGTTTAACAAGATTAGATCATGGTTTGATCATGATTCCTTCAAAAGCTTGCAATGATCATGGTTAAGATCATTGTTCTAGCCTCAAATCCTTAGGATGATCATGAGAACATGTTCAGAGATGTTTGCAACAGAGAATGCAGCATCTCTTCTACTGTCTCAACTCAAAAAGGAAAGAAAAACAAAGATGGAGGAGAAGAAGAGAGAGTAGACATACCTTTTGATGCAAAAGGAAGAGTTTCGACGAAGATCCGTCAAGAAAACACCAAGGATGCAAGGGAGATGACTTGCAGAGGTCTTTGGTTCGTTCCAAAGAGTTTGGAGGCAGCAAATACGAAGTGGACTCGAGATTGGACTTAAATAGAGCAAGAAAAACCTAATTTCCAAAGACAGCACTCATTGGTCGAGTGGATTGGTCGACTGGTCCAGTCGACCAATCAGTCGACCAATGCTGACAGCAAGTCCAAAACAGGGAATTGAAGGCCCAGATCAAATCCAATCCTAAAGGGGTTTTGCACACAAGTCAAGTGACTTACCTAATAGGTAGAAATGCCTTCAAACCAAGATAGAGAGCACTCCAAGTCCATCAACTAATCCGATCTTCATCAAGATTCAGTTTCCATAAATAGAACTTCATCATCAACTTTCATGGATTCAAAGCCAGACACCAAGTCCTCCACTGGGATGGCCCAAAGCTGACTTCTTACTTTACTCCGGGTCATCGGACCTACAAATAACAAGGTTTCCGGGTCAAGGTTAGGGCTGGGTTTTACATTATATGAGTGTTTCTATCCTCTCTTGTGTGGAAGTTTTCGCTAACAACTGAGAAACCACACCCGGTGCCTCGGAAGTTGAATGCGAAGGACCTCTAACCTTAAACTGTCGAGCTGGAACAGTTTCCTCCTCATCTTCCTAAACCTGTTGATCCTCTTCATCATCATCTTCATCTTGATCCTGAACCTTATATGGAGTTTGGACTGTTGTCTCCTTACCCTTGTATAATCTGTGCTTGTGACACAGCATTAGCACTTTGCCTACTTCTTCTAGCCCCTAGCATTTTCCTCATGGTGGTTTGTTGGAAATCTAAAGAGATAAGTTGAGTTTTGCATTGCATCAGTAAAGGAAGTTAAGCCAGTGCAATATTTGGTGAAGAAGGGCATTTTGGTAATTTTTTGGAAAATTTCGACTTTGGCGAATTTGCGATTCGAACATACTGGCATGTGAATAAGACTTGGATAAACATGCTGGGATGGTTTGTTTGAAGAAAATCCATCAAATTCGCAGTGTGGACGTGAAAATTCAGCAACTTTGGAAGAAGAAACCCTCTTTTGGGCTAGGGTTTGTGATTTTTCAAAAGTTGGAATTTGGCCGAACGAAGTGTGGAGGCATGTTCCTCTTAATGAATCAGTCATGTAGGAAGTGGTTTGGTGTCAAAATTCCATTTGGTTTGAAAATGGGACAAGTGTTTGCAAAGTTGGATTTTTATTAAGGTGAATAGTGAAATTGGTGCAAAGTGTGGGAAATCTTGTTGATGGGAGCATGATTTTGTTTGGAAATTTGTTGGAGCATGCTTCTAAACATCCCTAGTCATATTTCTAACCAAGAACAGCAAGCATTTCTCATTTTTGAAGAAAATCATGTAGTAGGTAAATGGAAATTGAAAAGAAAGAGAAGTGAGAATGAAGACTACCTTGTGTTTGATGATCAAAGGAAGTTGTGTGATGTTGTTGAAGCCTCTTGAGAGTCTTGGAAGCTTTAAGAATCCCTAGAACCCTTTTTCCCAAAGCCAAACTTGAAGTTGGTAAAGATAGAAATGAGTTTGAAATAGAGAAAGTGGGCCCTTTAAGCTATTTTTCAAGCAAGGAAAAATTTTGCTGTTTTGGGCCATTTTTGAGAAAATTTGATTTTTGAAGCTTTTTTGGATTTTCAATGGCCTGTGCAGTCGACTTAAGTGTGTTAAACATGTTGAAAGTGTGAGTTTGAAATTGGATGAAATCTTTCATGGATTTTTGACCTTTTGTTTTAGATTGATAGAATGGTTGGAAGAAGGAATCGTGGTGCCTCTTCTAGTGGAATAGAGGTAGGGCTGTCCCTGAAGTTGATGTGCCTACTGATGGTATCTCTTGGGAATTATTTTGGGAAGCTTTTTGTAAGAATTATTTCCCCGAGTCTGTGAAGGCTGCGAAAGAGTCGAAGTTCATGACTCTCACGCAAGGTCCCCTTTCTGTACTTGAGTATCAACAGAAATTTGAGGAATTGTTTTTCTTTGCTCTTGAATCCTTACAGAAGGATAGAGCTAAAGCGAAGAAGTTCTTCAAATGACTGAGACCCTCAGTTAAGACATATCTCACCATCTTGCCGATTGAGAGTTATGCTCAAATAGTACACAATTCGAAGAAAGTTGAAGAGCTGTATGCCAAGTTCAACAAATGTGACTTTTGGTTGTCCAGGGTTATCTTTTTGGGTCACATTGTTTTAGATGATGGAATTAAAGTTGATTATGCAAAGGTTAAAGTTGTGGCAGATTGGGTCAAGCCCAAGTCAGTCACCGAGATTCGAAGTTTCCTTGGTATGGCTAGCTATTATAGGCGCTTTGTTGAGAATTTCTCTAGATCATCAACCCCTATGACGAAGCTTACCAGGATGGGAATCAAGTTTGAGTGGAATGAAGTCTGTGAAGAGAGTTTTCAAGAACTTAAGAAGAAGTTGACTACCGCTCCGGTGTTGACGATACCAGATGACTCTGGAGGTTTGACAGTGTATACCGATGACTCTAAGGTGGTTTGGGTTGTGTTTTGATGCAGCATGCGAAGGTTGTAGGTTATGCTTCTAGGCAGTTGAAGAACTACGAGCATAACTATCCTACTCACGATTTGGAATTGGCAGTTGTGGTTTTTGCTATGAAGATCTGGCGTCACTATCTGTATGGTGAAAAGATATCTATTTTCACTAACCATAAGAGTCTCAAGTATTTCTTTACTCATAAGGAGTTGAATATGAGACAGAGAAGATGGCTAGAACAGGTGAAAGATTATGATTGTGATATTCAATATCATCCAGGAAAAGATAACGTGGTTGTTGATGCTTTGAGTAGAAAGAGTAATCAAGAAATTGTAGATCTGACATCTCTCAGTAAGCCTTATTGTTCTCCATTGTTAGATTTGGACTTGAGATTGTGTTAGAAGGTTCCGTTGATGTTTTGTCAGCTGTGTCAGTTTGACCGAGTTTAAGAGACATAATTGTTGCTTTGCAGTCGACTGATCCGGAACTGAAGAAGGAAGATTGATTTGATTACCTCAAAGACTAAGGAAATGGCAGATTTCTCCCTAGCCTTTGGTGGTGCTCTTGTTTTCAGAGATAGAATTTGCGTTCCTGCCGTAGAAAACCTCAGAAAAGATATTCTGACTGATGCTCATCAGTCCATCTTTACTATTCGTCCCAGAAGTGTAAAGATGTATCAGGATATGAAAGGTATTTCTGGTGGTCCAGCATGAAGAATGATGTGGAAGACTTCATTGCTAAGTGTGGAACTTGTCAACGTGTGAAAGCTGTTCGACAGCCTTTGTCTGGCCTTTTCTATCCTCTTCCAGTACCTAGTTGGAAGTGGGAAGACATTGCTATGGACTTTGTCACAGGTCTACCCTAAACCAGCAAAGGGAATGACTCAGTGTGGGTGGTAGCGGACCGATTGACCAAATCGGCTCATTTTTTTTCTTCCGATGAAGATCACCTACCATGGACAAGTTGGCTAGGATGTGTGTTGACAATGTGGTGAGAATTGCATGGTGTGCCTGTTGTAATTGTGTCGGATAGGGACCTGAGGTTCACCTCGCGTTTTTGGAATAGTCTGCAGAAAGCCTTGGGTATACAGTTGAATTTGAGTACTGCTCATCATCCTCAGACCGATGGCCAATCGGAAAGGACCATACAATCTTGGAAGATATGCTTGGAGCGTGCGTCATAGATATGAGTGGCAACTGGGATGACCACCTAGCCTTGGTGGAGTTTGCTTATAATAATAGCTACCAATCTTCAATTGGAATGGCCTCGTTTAAAGCTTTGTATGGAAAGGCTTGTAGAACTCCTCTGTATTGGGATGAAAATGGGAAAAGACGTGTTCTTGGCCCTGATCTAATTAAAACCACAGGTATTGTCACATCCACCCAGCCGGTACCCTATTTGGCATACCCAAGTGTGTGATCCACAGTCCACAAGATCTAGTAGTTAGTAAAATCAACCTCCCACATTCACAACAATATAATCAAGAACAAGACTAAATCAATGTTAACAATATTACTCAAATGAATCAAAGTAAAGTAACGAGATAATCATCAGAGTGCGGAAAAGATACCAATAGATATATAAATCAAAAGTAGAGTGAGGCGGAATCTCACTCCACGAGTACAACGGAATGTAGTTCGAAAATCAAAGGGATTACAACTGATTCTAAAGACAAGAAAGAAAGTTATAATCTAACTAAACTAGAGTCTTTTCTACTTTATAAAGGATGTCCTCATAAACATAGACTTCATCGATTACGCTCAGACGCTCCCACTCCATAGTAGGGCTAGTCCTGGTAACAAGAGAGACCACTCGAGGGATCCTCAAGGTAATCTTCGTAGTCGCCAACACTTTGCGTATGGTACGCTTCTTCATCTTGCGCTTCCTCATATTGCGCTTCATAGCCATCAAAACTTGTAGAATAGTCTAACAAAAGATAGTGTACAAAAGGAGTGAGTTTCAAAAGAAACTCAGCAAGGCAAGTTATTCCATAATAGCATAAATAACATAGTAACACAAACAAAGCATAAAGTGATATGATATGAGACAAACAATGCATGTATGAGTCTAACTCTATGTATGCTGGTCTCTATAGGCAGACATGCTTTAAGTCATAGCACCATACTTTTTTGGGTAGGTCTAAATCACACATCCTCGGTTGGCAAAGGGTCTGTCATCCCTCTTGGACAATCCATGGCTAAGGGTTAAGTCACCTCTCTCTCACATCACCATTTGGTCTAAGTATTGGCGCATGTCAAGGTAAAGCCTAGCCCAATGCAAGTCTTCTACTTAGTTACATCAACTCAGATCCAGATACGTCCATTCCTCCCCTCTTGGGATCCTTTCTAGTATCCTTCACACTAGAGTCAGCGTATCCGACTCTCTCAAATACGGACTCATCAACCCTATAGGTCATCCACATATAGTAAACGGGAAGCTCTCATGTCCTCTCACGGGTTGGTTACCGGTCTTGAACGCCCATGAGCCCAAGTCTATCCATATGCAACTCTACCCATAAATGGTCCCCACAATGTGATTCATGTCCCCTCACGGATATAACTCACCGGTCTTGTGCACCCATGAATCCCCATTGCTACCACGGGTCGTTCGGTCTCAATACCCTTCCAAATCGGGTCTGACATAACAAGAGTGTAACCTAGCCAAACACTGCTAGACAAGTCCTAGGTATGAAAACCAATAATCCGGGAAAGTGTCAAAGGGCAACATTGGAAATATCCCATACTACTCCCAATGAGGTCCAAGGACAGAAATGTCAAAAGGACATTCCCCAATCCTAAATCATACATAAACAATCACAATCATAATTCAGTCATATTGTGAAATCCAACCCAAAACCTAAATTAGACACCCTATTTATTTTGGATGAAGAAGAACTTATTTGATGTTTGACCTTGAAGTTGGACCTTGAGTATGGTGTTGATATGTTTAGAAGGTCCTAGGAAGTCAAGTCGGACCTCTCCCTTAGTGTAGATTCAAAAACCCATAGAAAATTGATGATGGAATTCTCTACTTGAAGAGCTTGGTTGATTTAGAAAAAAGAATGCACCTTGATGAAGAGAAGATTGGTTGATGACCTTAGAGCATGATTAGATATGATTTAAAGCCATTTTCCTATGCTAGGTAAGTTATAGTTGTTGTGTTTAAAATTTCGTTTGATTCCGATAAGAGAAAGGCCCTCAAATCCCTATTTCAAGGCTATGCTGTCAACCTGGGTCGACTGGGCCAATCAACCCAACCCATTCGACCCAAGTAAACAGAATTCGAGCAGAATCTTCTGTTTAGGTCATTATTTCTATATATACCTCATAACTTCATGTTTTTAGTATCCCTAACCTCCAAAACACCTAGGGAACGAAGGGAACTCATCTCCAAGCCTCCTTTGGTGTGGAAGAAGATCTACATTCAACTCTCAAGCTTTCTCTCTCTTGTTCTTCAATCAAAGGTTAGTATTCAATCTATTATGCTATTGATTCATTCTTACTAGGATCATTCTCTTCTCTGATCTGAGATTATGAGGTAGATATTGCATCTCTGTAATCATATCTTCTACAATCTCTTCTCATTCTATATGCTATGATTTCATATTCATTCTCTACATGATTTTCATGATTTCTTCTTAAACTATGATCAAGTTGTTATTTCAATTTCTTCTAGCATATTAGATGCATCTCTATGATCATTCTTACTCTTGATTTACTGTGTTCATATACTAGAATGAGGTCTCATCATCTCTAGTTCATCTCTTTCATTCATGGCTTGTTTTAAAGTATTGTTTTCCAAAATAGAAACTATGATTCTAAATTAGTAAGTAATGGTTTTAATGGTGGTTTGATGTCTAAATTATGCTTTTTAGTCTTAGACTATTGTGTTAGACAATCTCTCCAAGTTTCGTCGCATTCCGGTTTGTGTAGCATAGGTTTCGGATCAAGATTCTCTTTTTATTTTCGGATTTGCTCTTGGGCAGATTGCCTGGGTCAACTGGAGCACTCAACCTAGCCAATCAACTCGCAGTGACTGCAACTCTGTTTTTGATCCGTTTCGACTTCAATATTTTGGTATCACTTCTTATGACCTATACATGTTTTGTCAAGCTTGTTTAGGTGATTTTGGATCTGCTCTCTGATCTCTTATTTGAAGACTATAAGTTCGGATTACGAGGTGAGTATTCCAACTCACAATATGCCTATTTACATGTCTTTATGTATTATGACATGAATGCATGATTTAGCTACTGCTATGTTAGTTTCCATTATGATATGAATGTTGTAAGTACAGTAGGATCTTATTTCCTTATTTACTTTATGTACTTGATCATGAATGAAAACTTATTCATGTATGTTTCTTATTCATTTAATCTTGTCTTATTATACTCTTCTATTTGATGAGATATCTGTCGTGGATGATATGACTGAATTATGATTGTGATTGTTTAGGTATGATTTGGGATTGGGGAATGTCCTTTTGACATTTCTGTCCTTGGACATCATTGGGGATAGTATGGGATATTTCCAATGTTGCCCTTTGACACTTTCATGGATTTTTGGTTGTCATACCTAGGACTTGTCTAGCAGTGTTTGGCTAGGATATTCCCTGTTATATAAGACCCGATTCGGAAGGGTATTGAGACCGAACGACCCATGGTAGCAATGGGGATTCATGGGCGCTCAAGACCGGTAACCAACCCGTGAGGGGACATGAATCACATTGTGGGGGCCATTTATGGGTAGGGTTGCATATGGATAGACTTGGGCTCATGGGCGTTCAAGACCGGTAACCAACCCATGAGAAGACATGAGAGCTTCCCATTTACTATATGTGGATGACCTATAGGGTTGATGAGTCCGTAGTCCAAGTTGGTTGTAGCCATAGGATACGCTGACTCTAGTGTGAAGGATACCGGAAAGGATCACTAGGGGCGAGGAATGGACATATTTGGATCTGAGTTGATATGACTAAGTAGAAGACTTGCATTGGGCTAGGCTTTACCTTGACATGCGCCAATACTTAGACCAAACGGTTATGTGAGAGAGCGGTGACTTAAACCCCATCCAAGGTTGTCCGTAAGGTGTACCGACCCATTACCAACCGATGATGTGTGATTGAGACCTTCCCAAAGAAGTATGGTGCTATGACTTAAAGCATGTCTGCCAATAGAGACCAGCATACATATATAGAGTTAGAAGCATATTTGCATATGTTGTTTCATATCATTGCATATATGTTTGTTTGTGAATGCATGTGAAGATGCTTATTGTGTTTGGATTACTTGCTAAGTTCTTTTGAGCTTACCCTTCGGGGGACTTGTTTTTAGATGACATTGTAGGTACGAAAGAGAACCCGTGCACCAGCACGGAGAACCTTTCCGTACATGGTACAGCTCTGGATGTCCTTGGACAAGGTAATGAACAGCGAGGCAGCCAATGGGATTTGGGCTGCACTGACGACTCCCATTGACGGCAGCTGGCATCGTCTTATTCGCCAATGGGATCGTGCACTAGATGCTGATCTGAAGCTTCAAGAGCATGATCCTAAAGTGAAGAGGACGAAGACTGAAGAAGAAGAAGAGCCGACTGAAGATGTGGATTAGATTCTCTTGTTTCTTTTAGACTTTTATTTTACTTGTATTAGCTTAGAGCTTGCTTTAGATTTCGACCTACCTTCCGCATATGTTGTGGGGTATATTTCCGCTATACTCTACAATTGTCTTTTTATTTGGTATCTTGTTATTCCGCAATCTAATATTCTTTAGTGATCCTTCTGTGATCCTTTCTTGACTTTTATTGTTAACTTATTAGAATACAATGATTTGTTCTTGCTTTTGATTATGTTATTGTGCTAAATGGATATGATCGTTCCTAAACTTGATCTTTTGGGCTGTGGATCACTCCCCCGGGTAACCCAGATAGGGTATAGGCTGGGTGTATTTGGGCGGGATGTGACACATATCATCCACGACAGATATCTCATCATATGAAAGAGTAAAATAAGACAAGATCAAATAAATAAGAAAACATACATGAGTAAGTATTCATACATAATCAAGTACATAAAGTAAATAAGGAGATAAGATCCTAATGTACTTGCAGCATTCATATCATAATAGAAACTAACATAACAGTAGCAAATCTAAGTAGTTCCCAAATTAGAAACTAAATCTATGCAATCTATGTTAATATGGTAACAACTTTCCTTACCTTAAATAGATTCGAATGTATTCCGGACGGACAAGAGGATGAATCCAAAGTTAGCAAATAAACCCTAGAATAGCATCACACAATCATTAGGAAGTAGTCCTAAAAGAATAAGCATGAATCGAATCGAATTGGATGAAGAAAACAGATTCTGTTCTTGCGGGTTGATTGGCTGAGTTGAGTGCTCCAGTCGACCCAGGCAATCTGCCCAAGAGCAAATCCAGAAATAAAAAGAGAATCTTGATCTGAAACCTATGCTACACAAACTGAAATGCGACGAAACTTGGAGAGATTGTCTAACACAGTAGTCTAAGACTAAAAAGCATAATTTAGACATCAAACCACCATTAAAACCATTACTTACTAATTTAGAATCATAGTTTTCATTGGAAACATGCTATGAATGAAAGAGATGAACTAGAGATGATTAGATCTCATTCTAGTACAAGAACACAGTAGATCAGAGGTATGAATAATCATAGAGAAGCATCTATAATGCTAGAATGAATCAAAATAGGAATATTATCATAGTTTAAGAAGAAATCATAAGAATCATGTCAAGAATGAATGAGATGATCATAGCACAAGAGAATGAAAAGAGATTATAAAGATATGACTACAAGGTTGCAGCATCTTCATCATAATCTCAGTTCAAAGATGAGAGTGATCATAGAAAGAATAACTCAATAACAGAAAAGATAGAATACTAACCTTTAATTGAAGAACAAGAGAGAGAATTTGCAAGATTGCAAGATTATGTCTTCTTCTTCACTCTTGGAGGCTTGGAGATGGTTTCCCTTCATTCTCTAAGTGTTATGGAGGCTAGGGATACTAAAATCACGAAGTCATGGTGTATATATAGCAAGATACTCAAAACAGAAGATTCTGTTCGAGTTCAGCATCTCTGGGTCGAGTGGGTCGGGTAGCATGGCCGGCCGACCCAAGCGATCGACCCAGTCAGTCGAAAAAACCAAAGACAGGGATTTGAGGGTCTTCCACTACTCGGAATCAAATGAAACTTTAAACACATATTCTATAACATACCTAGCATGGAAAAATGGCTTTAAATCATATCCCACCAAGCTCTAAGGTCATCAACTAATCTTCTCTTCATCAAGGTGCAGTCTCTTCTCAATATCTAACATTGTCTTCAAGTATGGGGCATCATCTTCAATCTCCATAGGTTCAGAGTCGAACACTATATCTTCTACCAATATGGCCCATAGTTGACTTTCACTTCTACTTCGGGTCTTTGGACCTCCAATCAAAGAGTATCCGGGTTAAGGTTAGGGCCGGGTTTCACAGGTACTATGGTGGATATGATTAGAGAAAGGATCAAATTGCCCAATCTCGACAGAAGACTTATGTAGATAAAAGAATGACAGAGTTGGGATTTCAAGTTGGTGAGCATGCATTCTTGAAGGTTTCGCCGATTAAGGGAGTCATGCGTTTCAATATCAAAGGAAAGCTCAGCCCTAGGTATATTGGTCCCTTTGACATTATTGAAAAGGTTGGACTAGTAGCTAATCGGTTGGCTCTGCCTCTGTCTCTTGCTGGTGTGCATGATGTATTCCATGTATCTATGCTAAGGCAGTGCTTGGCAAGCGCAGAGCAGTTGCTCCAGCATGAACCGAAAGGTTTGAGTGTGGATTTGATGTATAATGAAGAGCCGGATGAAATTTTGGACCAGAAAGATAAGCAGTTGAGGAAGCGGACTATACCTTTGGTAAAGATTAGATGGAAAAACCATTCTTTTGAGGAAGCATCTTGGGAAAAAGAAGATGAGATGCGGACCAAGTATCCCCAACTTTTCGGACTTACAGATACGTTGCAATTTTGGGGACGAAATTTCTTTTAAGGGGGGAGGAATGTAACAACCCCCATTTTTCTAATCCGGAATCCATATTGCAGGTCCAAGAACACGAAGGTCTAGTCGGATTAAATTGTGGAGTGTCCGAATAGAAGTCCATGATCCATATCTAGAACCCATGGATCTAGATTCTCTTGTTGAAGAATCTGCCTTACTGGGAAGTTGGACCTTCGGTAGAAGGCATGTGGTGTTTGGAGATGTTCGGAATGAAGGTAAGACATCCCCCATGTGTTGTTTAGGGCTAGGTTGTGTTTGGGTTTCAACCCCCTGAGCAAAGCACCCTTGTATAGCAATATACTTGGGGGCGGTTGATCAAACCAAGCGATCGCCTTAAGCGACCGCCCGGTTCTGCTTGCGGGAAAATGCCCTATTTTGCCCCTTGTTCGTTATAAATAGCATCTCTCACCCTATTAACGCATTATTATGTTTGGGATTGCTATTTTGGGCGATTAGGCGGCAGTGGAAACGTGCTAGAAGGTGGGCGAAGTGCTGTTAATGATCTGGAACCTTTTTCCTTCTATTCTTGGTGATTCTGATTAAGGTAATGAATCTCCATCTGCTATTCTCTTCTTTTTAACTTCTGATTGATATGAACCCATCCCCATTTTGTTAGTGGTTACCCAATTGATTAGTTGTATCTCCCTTTTCAATGTTCTTGATGAGATCCCTGTCCAGAAACGAATCCCTGCATTTGTTTAATGGATGGATCCCATAAAGGGGAATGATTTGGGTAATAAATCTTGGTTAATTTAGGGTTTCTTGTTACCCCTTTGTTCTAGACCTATTAAGCTTGAAATTCGGACTAAAATCATCCCAAAACGGATTGAAATCGGATGATAAAAAGTCTGATTTTCGGAGTTGGAAACTGTCTGAAACAGGGGCGGTCACTTGTGGAGGTCGCTTAACTTAAGCAACCGCCACAAGCAACCGGCTGGTTTCCAGTGACAGTGTAGGTTTGATTTTGGATTTGTTTTGACTCTTGACTCTTATACATTCTTGTAACCCTATGCCTAGGTGTTCTTTGTTTCAAATAAAAGTCTTATAATAGTTTTTGGATTGCAAGTTAGAGGACTTCTAGTAAATTACAGGTAAGGACATGCATTCTTCTTTATATGCAATTACATATACATGATAATTCAGCTGTTTTATTTACTATTCTTTGATCATGTAACTTGCTGTAATTGTATAAAGCATGTGAATCTTATTGTATACTTGCTGTTTGTGGTGTTCCTTGTTGTACTTCATCTTTTATGACATTGCACAACTGTTCATGGTATGATAAAGAGTGATGTAGTGTAGTTGTGATGGAAGAGGTATTCCATTGGGATATCTTGGCTGGAGATATCAGAGGGCTGTGGTATGAGACACATGCTCACTGATGCCTCTAGCACTATCATGATTACTGGATGACATACTTAGGAGAGTCTAGAATTGCATGGCTAGGTACCCCACATGCTATTACCTTTCGGCAGGGGAATTGAAGCCGGGTGACCCGTGACAATGGTGACGTGACTATATTTCATCCTACAGCGGTAACCAGTCCATGCGGAGACTCAATGGTCCACTGTTGGTCATGTAATGGTAGGGTTGCATATGTTAGGGTTGGACTCATGGACGTCCAAGGAGCGGACCGGGTGTCCTAAGGAGTCATGAGAGCATCTGCCCCAACAATATGTGGATGACCATAGGGTTAAGGAGTGGAGTCCAATAGCAGTAGCCAGTCCGTGAGGGTTCTCACTCCTAGGTTTCGAAGGATACTGAACCGAGTTGGTTGGTGCCATAGGGGAAGTATCTGGACTTCATATAGTATGTTATCTTTATGACTTGCATTGGATTAGAAACCTCGACATGCGCCAGTACTCATTACCAATGGTCGTGGTAAGAGAGTGTTGACTTAACCCCAGCCATGGTTTGTGAGCCTGGTGTGGACTTTCCCTTTTTGCCCAGAATCCCTAAAGAGGTAACCAGTCCTTGCTGGATCAGAGTGACTAGACCTACCTAGAGGAGGGCTGGTGTATATCTTAAAGCATGTTAGTTGTTAGAGACTTCCATAGTTAGATCTTAGTAGCATTCATATTTTTGCATACCATTCATATCATTTCATAGATGCATTCATGGATTGTATTGACATATATATGAGAATTGTCTGTTCCTTACTGAGTTCGTCAGAACTCACTCCTTTCATTGTATATATTATATGAGTTGTACAGATGGTGGCTCAATGTCGGAAGTTGGAGATGATTCATATGAAAGAGCCTTCTAGTATGAAGCTAATGTGAGATAGACAGTGGTACATGGACTTGCAGAGCATGGAGCCTCCTGAAGATGCTTGTGTGCACTTTTAGCACCCATTGATGGCCGACGGAGGCAGATTCCCAGGATTTTGATGATCGTGTGGAGAAAGATTGGAGGACATCTTTACTTGTTAATTTAGAAAACTAGTTTTTAGATTTAGAAAAGAAAACCAAAGAGAAGATTATTTAGTTTATTTATTTTGCTTCCACTGAACTCGATATTACATTTGATTCTTGATTCTTTCCTTTGGCTATTTCTTGGATATTTATTGGAGTATTTGGACTCCTATAACCTTTTTATTAATTATTGCTCTATTCTTGCTCTTGATTACATGTATTTGTATTTATTATTATTGATAGACTAAAACCGTGGATCCTGTGACGGATCGCACCCACGGGTTGTCGGGCGGGTAATCGAGGCCGGTGGGCGGGGTGTGACAACCAGGCTCTCCTTCATCAATGTGCAGTTTCTTCTCCAACTCAGATAGGGTTTCCAAATATAGAGTACCATCATCAATATAAGTGGGTTCTGGATCAAACACCATGTCTTCCACTGAGATGGCCTATAGTTGTCTTCTACCTTCACTTCAGGTCTTAGGTCCTACAAACAACAAGGTTTTCGGGTTAGGGTTAGGCTAGATTTCATACTAACCCTACATTCAAAAGCCTTTTTATCCCATCCTAATTATCACATCCACCCAGCCGGTACCCTACCAGGCATACCTGGGTATGTGATCCACAACCCCAAGGATCAAGTATCGAGCAACCATGCCTCCCACATATGCAATAACACAATCATGAACAATAATAATCAAGGTAAAAATCATATAATAAAGGGATCATGAATAAGATAAGTCAGAAAATCAAAGTGCGGAATAAAATGATACCAAAAAATATATATGATCCAAAAGAGAGAGAGAGTGAGCAGAAATCACTCCCTTAGTGGTAGCGGAAAGTAGTCAAACAAAGTTAAGTTACTGGTAGCGGAAAGTAGTCAAACAAAGTTAAGTTACAGATCCAAAATCTAAAAGAGTATATCAGTGAAAGTTTAAGTTACAGATCCAGGTTCTAGAATAACAGCATAAAGGCCTAAGCTAAGGTCTCCTCGATTTTATACAATACATCTTCATAGGTGTACACAAAGGAAACTAAGCAGGTCCTCTCCCACACCAAAGTCGGGCTAATCTTGGTACGGAGGGTAACCACCCTCGGTATCTTCACCGTAACTTTCATAATGGCCAAGACCTTCAGTGTAGTATGTGGGATCCTGGTCCGTCTCGAGGTATGAACCATCAGCTTCTTTGGTACCTACAGAGAAATCTAACAAAACAATTGCACAGAAAGGAATGAGTTCAAAAGAACTCAGCAAGGCAGTTATTCCATAATACACAAGTCATATGATACATAACATAACATGATGCAAAATGATATGAGATAGATGATGCAAATATGATTCTAACTCTACATATGCTAGTCTCTATGGTAGATATGCTTTAAGTCATTGCACCATACTTCTTTAGGTAGGTCTCAATCACTCAAGCCGGTGGGAATTGGGTCCTGCATCCCTTAGGACAAATCCATGGCTGGGGTTTAAGTCACCGCTCTCTCACACCACCATTTGGTCTAAGTATTGGCACATGTCACGGTAAAGCCTAGCCCAATGCAAGTCATCTACTCAGTCATATCATGTTAGATCCAGATACATCCATTCCTCGCCCCCGGTGATCCTTTCTGGTATCCTTCACACTAGAGTCAGCATAGTCCCTGACTGCGGACTCATTAACTCTATTGTTCATCCACAAATAGTAGACGGGAAGCTCTCACGTCCTCTCACGGATATGACCCACCGGTCTCGAGCGCCCGTGAGCCCAAGTCTAGCTATTTGCAACCCTACCAATAAATGTCCCCTTTCAGGTATCCGTAGTATGATTTATGTCCTCTCACGGGTTGGTTACCAGTCTTGAGCACTCATCAAATCACACTACTACCATGGGTCGGTCGGTCTCAATACCCTTACGATTCGGGTCTGATATGACAAGGACATCCTAGCCAACACATCTAGACAAGTCCTATGTATGTCATCCAATAATTCGGGAAAGTGTCGATGGGCACCTTCGGAGAACATCCCATACTATTCCCTCCGATGTCCAAGGACAGAAATGTTGGAAGGACATTCCCCAATCCCAAATCATACTTAATCAATCACATGCTCAATTCCATCATATCATACATGATTGACATTTCATCATATAAAAAGAGATACAATATAACACAATCAATCACATATGTCATTATCACAATAAGTAAGCATGGTAATCCAAAATGATATATAACATGGTACTACTATTATGAAGTGTATACAGCAGTCACAAGATGTCTAAAATATTTCAAAGAATGTAAATCTACCACATTTCCAACATAGCGGCAAGATTCACATAAGTCATATAATTATGATAATAACCGTCCTTACCCTAATCGAATAAAAAATAATACCAAGTATCCCTTAGAATAGTCCCCAAATCAGTGCTTGTACCCTAGACAACATATAAGCAACATTAGAGAAGGAAACAATCAAATTGGAGTTCAAACGGAGCAAATCAAGCAATTACAGAGTTGCTGTTCTCAGCTGGTCGACTGACTGGTTGACTGACTCAGTCGACCAAGATGAATGGTGATGAGCAGAATAGTGATTTTTGTCCGAAACCGATCTTCCGGGGCTTGGATCGATCGTAAACTTCGAGGGATTGATTGTAACAGTATAAGAACACTATACAACAAATATTATCATAATCTAATGGTCCAATTAGGAATACCCAAATTGAAACCCTATGTTCTATAAGCTAAACATCAAGAATTGAATTAGAATTTGTTGCAATGGCAAGGAATGATGGGGAATCAGCTAAGGAAGTGATAAGAACTAGATTAGAATCATAAACCAACAATAAATCAGACCTAGCATACACATACACATCGGTTTAGATCAAAGAAACAAGTTGGAATGAAAAGAATCATAGAAATGCAATGCTAGTGATTGAAATGGAAGCATAGCATAGCAAGAATGGAAGGAAACTAATGGAAATGAAAGGGGAAACACATGACTAAGTGTTTGCAAGGTTGCAGCACTTTAGTCATGGTCTCAATAGCAAGAAAGAGGAGAGGAATGAGTAGAATAGAGGATGAGAGAGAGAAATCATACCTTGAGGAAGCAAATGGAGATGGAATGCAATGATTGAGACCAATATTCTTCACAAACTTCAATAGATAGCCTTGGGAAGCTCACTCCTCGTTCTCTGGAGTCCAAATGATTAGGGTAGGGTTCTATTCACGAGGTCCCAATAAGTAGGCTTAAAATAATCAAAAAAAATGGAATTTTCGTATTTAATAATCTGCTGGTGGACTGACTGGTTGACTGGGTCAGTCGACCAAGCCATGACAACAACTTTAGATAGGGAAATGGAAGGCTAGACTGATCCAAATTGAGTTGGGTTTTCTCCTACAAGTCAATCAACAAGTCTAGATTAGAGAAATACCTTCGAAACAAGATCGGAAGTGCATCAAGTATTTCAACTAAGCTTCCCCTCTTCTAGGTGCAGTTTCTCACCGAACACTGATAGTGTATCCAAGTAAGGGGCATCACTGTCAATATCCATAGGCTCTAAGTCATACACCAAATCTTCAACTACGAGGGCCCACAAGTCTCTTCTTCCACCACTCCGGGTCTTCGGACCTACAAACATCAAAGGATCTGGGTCGGGGTCAGGGTTAGGATAGGGCTGGATTTCACACTAATTCTAGGCATGAATTGATGAATTCTACAGTTAGAATCCATTGAATTGAGTAGAATTGGATAAAGGAAAGAATTGGACAGCAAGGTGGCTTCATCCTCTTTCCTTCAATGAAGGAATTTCATATCCAATCTCCACATTCAAATGTCTTTGGGTTCCATCCCAGTTCTAGGCTTGAGTCAATGAATTCGAGGGGTAGAATATAGAATTCATTATATGAATTGATTGGAGAATGAAGAAGGCATCAAGGCTTACCTATATTCAAGAGTTGTTTGCTTGATTCTAGAAGCCCTAGGTGTCCTTGTAGCAAGATGCCAGCCTTCCTTGTTATCTATGTTCCTCTTCCTCTCTTGTTCTCTTCTACAAAGTACGACTTCCGAATTAGGGGGTTTAGGTAGGGTTGTAAATGGTTAATGTTAGTTGAGTTCTACTAGGAGTTTAGTTATGTTAAAGGGTATTTATGTAATAGTGTTTTTTTCCACTTTATTATAAATAAAGGGTTGGGATCACTTTGATCTACACAAGACATTCTATCATAATTGGTTTACCAACATGGTATCAGAGCCAAAAATCGATTAGGGGAAGAATAAAATAAAAAATAAAAAATAAATAAAAAAAAAAAGAAAAGAAAAGAAAAGAGAGAAGAAAGAAGTTATTTACCTCTCTATGACGGCTACATCACCATCGAAGCCCATCGCTACAATCAACAGCCAAGACTTGCAATTTTGCACCCATTGCTTCTCCTTTCCGACCACAAAAAACCCCATCGCCTCTTATGCACCTATCGCATCCATCGCCTCTCCTCTGCGAGCACAAGTCTGGAACTAAAATACCCCATCGAACCAAACCCTTTTTCTTCTTCCCTAAAACTCATTAAACCCAGCCATTGAACCATGCTTTATTTTTCTTTTACAATAGCCAATCATTAGTTTTTCCTTGCACAAAAACACACACACAGACACACACAAAAAAAAGGGATGATGTCCTTTACCTTTATATTATGAATCATACTACTCTTTAGATGCGTTTGGGTGGCCCGACTATTCCATTTTGTAATCTTTTAATGGCTTCGAAAGGGTGAAGACTGAAAAAATGCAGAAAATATTTTTGACATGGTAACCACTGATGGTATTACTACTTCCATTGGCTCTAAATATCACCCCACTCTTCCTCCTCTTTTGATAAGATTTAATGGAAAAAAAATATTCGATATTGTGAAACCCAGCCCTAACCTTGACCCGGAAACCTTGTTATTTGTAGGTCCGATGACCCGAAGTAAAGTAAGAAGTCAGCTTTGGGCCATCCCAGTAGAGGACTTGGTGTCTGGCTTTGAATCCATGAAGGTTGATGATGAGGTGCTATTTATGGAAACAGAATCCTGATGAAGATCTAATTAGTTGATGGACTTGGAGTGATCTCTATCTTGGTTTGAAGGCATTTCTACCTACTAGGTAAGTCACTTGACTTGTGTGCAAAACCCCTTTAGGTTTGGATTTGATCTGGGCCTTCAATTCCTCGTTTTGGCCTTCTTTGGCTCTTGCATTGGTCGACTGATTGGTCGACTGGACCACTCGACCAATCCACTCGACCAATGGGTGCTGTCTTTGGCAATTAGGTTGATTCTTGCTCTATTTAAGCCTAACCTCGAGTCCACTTCGTATTTGCTGCCTCCAAACCCTCCGGAACGAACCAAAGACCTCTCGCAAGTCATCTCTCTTGCATCCTTGGAGTTTTCTTGGCGGATCTTCGTCGGAACTCTTCTTTTTGCATCAAAAGGTATGTCTACTCTCTCTTCTTCTCCTACATCTTTGTTTTTCTTTCCTTTTTGAGTTGAGACAGTAGAAGAGATGCTGCATCCTCTCGTTGCAAACATCTCTCGAACATGTTCTCATGATCATCCTAAGGATTAAAGGCTAGAACAATGATCTTAACCATGATCATTGCAAGCTTTTGAAGGATTCATGATCAAACCATGATTTAATCTCTGTTAATTTCCTAATCTGAATTCCGATCTCTTTGGATCTTCTTTCATTGATCATGTTAGTGGTTAATGGTTGTGTTTTCTTTCTATGATCCATAATCCATAGAATTCTAGTTGTTCTCTTCTACCTTACTATGTGTTCTTCATGATGCATGATAGTACATATATGGTAGGTTTTATTTCCTTAATTAGATTTATGCTTCTAAGCCTTATACCATGAAGACCTATGCATGTTTTCATGTTTTCATTACCGAAAGCAATGATCCATCTTCCTATTGTTCTTGTCCTTGTTTTCTATTTCAAACTTCATCAAGATCCATGTTTGATTTATTTATGGTAACTTTTTGTTTCCTAATTTGGGTCTTGATACCTTGATTTGATTAGTGTTTTGAGGTCCCCTATATGCTAGAATACTACTGATGTAGTCTACCCCTTGATTAGTATCCTCTTGAACCATCAAATTCGGATTTCATATCTCAAAACTCTGATTTTCTAAGTTACTGTCAGCATTGGTCGACTGATTGGTCGACTGGACCACTCGACCAATCCACTCGACCAATGAGTACAAGCAACTCCAGAATTGGTCTGCTTTCGAATGTTTTGCTATATTTTCTGTTAGGGATCTTTCCTAATATGTTGTATATACTTGTTTAGGACCTTCTTCTCAAGTTTGCCAAGATCTTACTTGATTTCTTAGGATTCTTTGCGAGTTATAAAAGGTAAGGATGGTTATTTCCTTAATTACATAGATAGCATGAATCTAGTTTCTATATTTGAATATCATTAATATGTTTCCTAAATTAGATTCTTACAATGATATACTACTGTTGCATAACTTTGATTACAGTAGCATTACTTATTCATATTGAATTGATTCATGTATGATTTACTTACCAATGTTATACAAATGTTTGTAAATATTGATTTCTTTCCATATATGGAGTTACCATATATGTGATGATATGAATTGATGCATGTGTATGCTTACGTATGGTTTGGGAAGGAGAGGTGTCCTTTTGACATTTCTGTCCTTGGACTACTACGGGAATATTATGGGATGTTTCCGGAGATGCCCTCTCGGACACCTTCCTAAACTCGTTGGATGACATATCTAGGATTGTCTAGTAGTGTTTGGCTAGGATGTCCTGTTATGTCGGACCCTAATCGGAGGGGTATTGAGACCGAACGACCCGTGGTAGCAATGGGGATTCATGGGCGCTCAAGACCGGTAACCAACCCGTGAGAGGACAGGAATCACATTGTGGGGGCCATTTATTGGTAGGGTTGCATATGGTTAGACTTGGGCTCACGGGCGCTTAAGACCGGTAACCAACCCGTGAAAGGACGTGAGAGCTTCCCGTTTACCATATGTGGATGATCAATAGGGTTGGTGAGTCCGTAGTCGGGGACTATGAGGACTCTAGTGTGAAGGATACCGGAAAGGATCGTCGGGACGAGGAATGGAAGTATCTGGATCTGACTTGATGTAACCAAGTAGAAGACTTGCATTTGGCTAGGTATTACCCCGACATGCGCCAAGATTTATACCAAATGGTTGTGAGAGAGTGTGTTGACTTAACCCCCTGCCAAGGTTTGTCCCGAGGGATGCCGGACCCATTACCAACTGATGATGAGTGATTGAGACTTTCCTACGGAAGTACGGTGCTATGACTTAAAGCATGTCTGCCAATAGAGACCAGCATACATAGAGTTAGAATCATTCATTCATTGTTTGTCTCATATCATATTGCATTTATGTTTGTTCTGGAATCCCGCCATTTATGTTATTATGGATTTTTAATCGCCTTACCGAGTTTCTTTGAAACTCATTCCTTTATTGTACAATGTTGTTAGACTATCCTGCAGTACCGAGTACTATGACGGTCCCTATGAAGAAGCGCAAGGCGAAGAGGCATATCTCCGGGAAGGTGATTGCGGTTACCACAATTACTCGAAGATTCCGCGGGTGGTTATGCTCCGTACAATGCTTAGTCCGACCATTGAGTGGAAGCGTCCTTGTGCTATTTATGAGATCTACACCTACAAGGATGTCGTCTACAAAGTGGAGAATAATTTAGTTACCCAATGTACTTGCTACTGGGATTAGCTTTTATCTAGTTTATTCTTTCGAGCTACTTTTCCGCTGGATGTAAAGTGGGATTTTTGCTTCACTTTACTTATCTGTTGACACTCTGATTATATATTTATTATTCCGTTTCGTTTACGATTCATTCTTTCTTTATTGAATCTATGATTTATCTTCCGCACTCTTGTTATGGTTGTTCATGATTATGTTATTGCTTATGTGGGAGGTTGATCACTCGATACCTGATCTTCGGGCTGTGGATCACACTCTCGGGTATGCCAGATAGGGTACCGGCTGGGAGGGCGTGACAGATATGGTCTCAATCTGCATGCCTAACTATTTTCGTAAGAGGACTTATTTGACACATTATTGCCACCACTATCAAACCTACCACCACAGGCGTTTTACATGATAAATGGATCTCGAATGACTCTCTTATCATGTCATTCCTTTTAAATTCCATGAATCCAAATATTGCTCTTGGAGACCTATTACTTGATACAGTAGCCCATATCTGGAAGGCTACTATTGAAACACATGGATAGTTGGGGAATGATGCACAAGTTATGAGCCACAAAAGAAGCTTCATGAGACTACCCAAAAGGAATTGATTGTAGCCCAGCATTATGCTGAGTTGTGATCTGTTTGGCAGTAGTTGGATCATTGGATTATCACCCCAATAATCCAGATGTTGTGGCTACTTGTAGTAAGCATGTTGATAAATTTCTAGTATATGATTATTTGGCATGTTTGAATGTAGAGTATGATCAGATTAGGGTACAAGTTTGAGTAACTTACCCTTTCCTACAGTAGAACTGTGAAATCCCTCAAACCCTAACCTTGAAATCCATATTGTAGGTCGAAAAACCAGGAGTGTGAGAAGAAGGCAATTGTGGGCCATCCGAATTGAAACCATTTGGTTTGACTTTAAACCAATGGAAGTAGATGGCGATGATGATAAGTAGGGAACTTTTTCAGATTATGGAAGAAGAACTAACTTGAACATTGACGGACTTGGTAGATGGACCAAGAGTATAGTAATGACACAAGTGGAAGGTCCTGGAAAACCAGGGAAGACCCTTCTATAACTTTGAAAATGACCCAAGAAGAAGATAGGGCTTCCAAGCACCAAATTCTCTTTTTGACCAAAAGTCCAAGGGTTGGTAGCTTGCCTTGGTCACCCTAGGCAACCAAGCCTGTCTCATGGCAAAAAGGGCACTTTTGGGAAATTAGGTTTTGAAGCCCTATTTAATTGTTTTTCATTCTAAACGTGTCATTATATTCTAAAGCCATCAGAGAATGTCAAATACTCTCAAGAGAACTCTCTCCGAGGTGAAGGAAGGTTTGGGAGCATCCATCAAGGTTTTTGTTCATCAATTCTTCTTCTAAAAGGTTAGCATTCATTCTATTCTTTCTAGTTCTTCTTTTTCTCTTGTTTCTTCTTACTGTATAGACCTTCTACAAGGTTTATACTTGCTGTTATTATCAATTCTTCTATTCTCTTAGTTCTAGAGTGAATCTCCATTCACTCTAGCTCTTTCGTAAACTTCACGGTATGATTTCGGTGAAGACCTAGAATAGATCTAATGGATTATTATTCGCTTTGATTAATATGATCTTCAATCCATGTTAGACCATGTTCTATGATGATTTCAGACCTTTGCCTACTACTCTCTTTACTCTAGAGTGAATCTCCATTCACTCTAGTCTATCTGTGAATCATGCGATTTGATTTTGGAAGAAACCTATTATAGGACTTATTAGGTTTTCATTCCTTTTGCCATGATTGATCCTTAAACCATGATAGATAATGCCCTACCATGATTTCATAATTTTTTTGTAAATTTCAGAGTTGTTTGGGACCCAATCGATGAGTTTTCTATTGATCAAGGCATTTTCTTTCCATACAAAGAATCCTTGGTCGGCCTTGGCGACCAACCCAGGCAACCAATCCTAGTGCTGACAGAAAGATGTTTGGTTTTTATCCTCTTTTCATCTCCAAACCATTGGGGTTTGTTTTCTAACATCAAATCATCATATTGTTAGGAGTCTTTGACAAGTTTGAACTCATCTTTTAATCTATTCTACTAAGGTTTCAAATCGACAACAAGCTGAGGACATTCACTTACATTTAACCCTAGCTACATTCTTATTTGTAGTAAGACTTGAATGCATGTTCTATATTGTTGTTATATGATTTAGATATGATAACTATACCTCTGTAATTTCAAAATATAGTTAGTAATGATGTTATGCATAGTTGCTAGATATCTGAATGTTTGGATTGACAATGAATTATGATATGATGATGTGATTGGAATCATATTGTAATGTGAATGCTTAGGTTGTGATTTTGAATTGGGGAATGCCATTTGGGTATTTCTGTCTTGGGACATCAGTGGAGGTGGTATGGGACACAATCCTATGATGCCCGTTGGCACTTTTCATGATCATTGGATGTCATACGTAGGATGCCTAGAAGTGTTTGTTTAGAAACCCTGTCATATCACACCCTATTGGCATGGATATTGAGGCCCAGTGACCCATGGCAACAATGGGGATTGTGGGTGTTCTAGACCGGTAACCAACCCATGAGAGGACATGGGTGCCATTCATTAGTAGGGTAGCATCATAATAAGCATGGGCTCATGGGTGCTCAAGATCAGTAAACAATTCGTGAGAGGACATGAGAGCTTCTCATTTATTATATGGGGAAACCAATAGGGTTAAGAGTCTGTAGTCTGAGCTGATTGGTGCTATAGGATACGATGACTTTATGGGGAAGGATACCGAGCCAATTGTGAGAGGCCTGAGAGGAAGTATTTGACCTTAAGTTGATGTGACTCAGTAGATACTTGCACTGGGCTAGGTATAACCCTGACACACACCAGTACTCATACCAATGGTGTGGTAAGAGAGCTGTAATATCCAGCCCTATTCTAACCCTGGCCCTAACCCGGATCCACTGCTGTATTTAGGTCCGAAGACCCGAAGCGGTGGTAGAAGAGACTTATGGACCATTTTAATTGATGATCATGATTCGGAGACCGAGCCCATGGACATTGACGATGATACCCCTTGCTAAGATGCTTTGTCAGTGTTTAAGGAAAGTCTGCGCATCGGAGAAGATTAATCTAGTTGATGTACCTAATGACCTCTGCTGCACAATCCAAAGGTATTCCCCGAAACTAGACTCCTTGATTGAATTGTAGAAGAAAACCTCACCCAAATTGACCTTGTATAGCCTTTCAAAACCCTACTTGAAGTTGTTGAACTAAACCTGTTTTTCTGCTGAGAAACATTTTTGGTCGATCCTTTTGGTCGATACCATCGACCAAGGACCATCGACCAAAGTTTCCCAGTCTGCCAAGTTAATGATTCCATGGAATATTCCCATTCTATTTATTATAACCTTGAGCCTTGAGCCCTATTGCAATCATTTTCTCACCTAAAAACGTGGGGGGAGCTTCCTAAAGCAACTCCTTGGCTAATGTGAAGGGCACTTCACCAAAAACTCATTGTTCATCTTTGATTCTTGTCTACATCTTCCACACCAAGGTATGAATCACCATTCCACTCTCTCACCTACCATTTTCTATTCTTTTCTATTCCTATCTTGCTGATGAGACATTGGAGATGGTGCTGCAACCTTGCAACCACCACTCCAAGTGTCTACACATGATTAACCTATGATCTTCTTAGCCATCCATTGATGCTATGCCTACATCTCATGCCTTGCATATGTATTCCTTAATTTTTCTATTAACATCATGCCATTTTGTACCAAACTGAGTTGTAGGGTATGCTATGTTCATGTTTATCACTACTATATGATTCCAATCGAATTTCTATTAGTTCCCCTAGCTATTACATGCCATTTCCATGTCAATGCAATCAATCCCAACTCATGCCATGATGTTTGTCACTTGAACTTGTTAGCTCAATTTGGGGCTTTTTGTTTGAACCATTGGATTGGGTAAATTTCTTGACTTATAGTGTCCTACTACTGTTGTTAAGCATTCCTCCAAGTTTCAGATTGATCCGAACACCGGAAAACCAATTTTGGATGAAAATCCCCAAAATGCACTATTCTGTCCCGAAGATAATTTTGGTCGATCCTTTTGGTAGATACCATCGACCAAGGACCATCGACCAAAGTTGTTGCTGACAGCAACCTTGGCCAGTTTTGATCCAATTAGTATCCGATCTTCCCAATTTCTTCTCTAACTTATTGATGTTTGTTTAGGGTCTTAACAATTCTTTTGGACTATTTCTGGGTATTCTCAATTCATCAACAATTCAACCCAAGGTAAGGATGGTTATCTCCATAAACATATAGATCATCAACTTATGATTTATGTTCTTATTTATGAATAGAATCTCTTGATTACTTTTAGATCTTTATAAGACTGTTATATATGTTAGAATAGTAGTATTGAAATCTTTATACTCTTGTCATGTTACATTACTATACTTGTTTACTTATGTCTATGATGATTCATTTCAATATCATGATTTAACTTTTATGATAAGATGTATTGGATGCATGAAAGATGATGAACTTGAATATGTGATTGCCTACGTATAACTTGGGATTGGGGAGTGTCCTATTGACACTTCTGTCCTTAGGCATCGGAGGAAATAGTATGGAATGTTCTCCGATGGTGGCTATCGACACTCTCCCGGGTTATTGGATGACATACATAGGACTGTCTAGTTGGGTGGCTAGGTTTATCCTTGTCGTGTCAAACCTGAATCGGAAGGGCATTGAGACTGAACGACCCGTGGTAGTGTATGGTTGGATGGGCGCTCTAGGCCGATAACCAATCCAGTAGGGGACATAAACCATGCTACGGATACCCGAAAGGGGCCATTTATTGGTAGGGTTGCAAATGGCTAGACTTGGTCTCACGGGCGCTCAAGATCAGTAACCAATCCGTGAGAGGACGTGAGAGCTTCCCATTTACTATTTGTGGATGACCAATAGGGTTGATGAGTCCGTAATCTGGGATTACGCTGACTCTAGTGTGAAGGATACTAGAAAGGATCGCCGGGGGCGAGGAATGGACGTATCTGGATCTGACTTGACCGACTAAGTAGATGACTTGCATTGGGCTAAGCTTTACTGTGACATGCGCCAGTACTTATACCAAACGGTGATGTGAGAGAGCGGTGACCTATTCCCTTACCATGGTTTTTGAGATGACTTTATCGAACTTCCCTGGCAGACCCAAGATATCTTGTATGATTGAGGGGGAGTGATTGACCACCCAAAGAATTATGGTGCTATGACTTAAAGCATGTCTACCCTAGAGACTAGCATTATAGAGTTAGAATCATATTTGCATCATATGTTCCATATCACATTGTATTATGTATGTTCTGTATGTGTATGATTTCTAATTATGGAATAACTACCTTGCTGAGTTCTTCAAATTCATTCCTTTTGTACAAATGTTTTTAGATTATCCTATAGGTACTGAAGATTATGATGGCACCCCCTTCGAGATAGACTATGATTCTGCATACTACCCTTCTGGTAGTGGCATCTGTGAAGATCTGAGTGTTGGTGCCGAGGAGGATTACTGTTCACACAAGGGTTAGCCCCACGGTTGTGCGGGAGCGGCAGAGCTGGGTTTTCTTCATCCGTACCATTGAGGAGACTATTATTAGAGTAGAAGAAACCCTAGCTTAGTGCCCCATTTCCCTGGTGTATTTATGGAGTATTTGGACCTGTAATGAACTTGTTTGAATTTATCTTTTAGATACTTGGACATATAACTAACTTTATCACACCTTCTCTCACCTTTATGATTATGATTCACACTTTGATATTATCTGTTTTCCGCACTCTGATTTATTTAATCTTACCTTATTCATGATACTTAGTATTAGTTGTTTTTACCTTGATTATTATTGTTCATGATTATGTCATTGTGTATGTGGGAGGCATGGACCTACGAATCTTGATCCTTGGACTGTGGATCACATTCCCAGGTATTCTAGATGGGGTATTAGCTGGGTGGATGTGACAAGAGCAGTGACCTAAACCCCAGCCATGGTGATAGTTCGAGAGGGATGCCTTGACCCCTTACCTGAGGTTCCAAAAGAGGTAGCCAGTCCGTGAGGGATTAGAGTGACGATACCTTCCTACGGGAGGCTGGTGTTCCATCTCAATGCATGTTTGCCATTAGAGACTAGCATCTATTAGAGTTAGTTGCATTCTTACATATTGTTTCATATCATATTGCATCATCCTATGTTCTTGAATTGGATTGTAATTGTTATTTTTATGTAAACTACTCTCTGTGTTCTTTTGAGCTCATCCTTCGGGGATAATGTTTGCTTTAGATGATTTTTCAAGTGAAGAAGAGATCTTGAGTCCCTGTTTGAAGATCCCTTCCTTATATAATACAACTGAGGAACCAGTGGGAGTTGACTGTAGCACATGGTACAATATAGGTACCGGTATGGAGTACTCTTACGGCACCGATCAATAATGATAGAAGATGCCTTTCTCGCCGATGGGATTATGAGCTAGACATTGATCCCAAGTTACAAAAGCACAAGCCATCAGAGAAGAAAGCAAACCAATAGAAGACATAGAATAGTTTTGTTAGTCTTCTTATTTCTTTTTAGTTGTAATATTTTAGTTTTGACTATTCTTCAACAGTGAAATCCCTCACAACCCTAATCCAAAAATCTATGTTGTAGGTCTAAAGACCCGAAGTCAAGGTACAAGACAGTTGTGGACACTCTAATTTGAACCCATTGGGTTTGACCTAGAACTAATAGAGGTTGAAAATGAAGATCCTATTATGGAAACCCTGACTGACTTTGCTAGAGGATGTAGCTTGTATGATGATGGAATTGGAAGATGGACATTGAATAATGTGAAGACATCCTCGAAAGGTCCTACACAATCAGGTAAGACTCTCTCTTAAGTAGGAAGAGGCCCAAGAGGAGCTTGTGGCTTTCAAGACCAAAAATCAGCTTCTGACCAAAAGGCACTACCTTGGTCGATTGCCTTGGTTGCCCCAAGAGACCAAAGCTGATCCAGGGTAGAATTGTCACTTTTTGGAAAATTAGGTTTTCAAAGCCCTATATTTTCAAACTTCGATCTAATTTCGTACTACTTTGCCTCTAAGCTATTGGAGAACATGAAAAGAACCCTAGAGCTTCCTCTTCAAGGCCAAGGAAGATCCCAAGCATCCGTGAGAGATTCCTCCATTGAATCTTCTTCTACAAGGTTAGTATTCACTTCTATTCTCTCTAGATCTATTCTCTTGACTGCCTCAACCCATTGCTATGATTGTAAGGAAGCTCTTATACTACTGTAATGACCTAATCTCTAATCCTCATAGTCTTAGAGTGAATTCCTATTCACTCTATTCTTTTCGTGGACAACACGGTGTGATTTTGGTATTAAACCTAGTACAATCTTCATGATCTTAATTCTACTTGTGTTGTTTGACCTCTAATCTATGCTAGATCTATTCTTAAGTGAATTTTCGACCATGATCTACTGTTTTCTTATCTCTAGAATGATTCCCCATTCATTCTAGTCTATCCATGAAATCTACGGTCTGATTTCGGATTAAGTCTATTATGTGATCCAATAGATTTCTATTCCAATGACCATGTTAGATGCTTAGATCATGCTAGATAGCCTTCATATACTATTTCAGAATTTTCCTATTAATTTCGGAGAGATTGGAACTCAACCGAGGAGTTTGGAATGGACTGTCTAGTGCATGGAAGGAAGGTATCTGACTCCAAGTTGATGTGACTTAGTAGAGGAATATGCATTGTCCTATTCACTCTATTCTTTGGGGGATAATGTTTGTTAGACCTTGTTGCAATAATTCATGACTACATAACAGTGTTTCATGCAAGATATTGGCTACGACTACGAGACCACGATGAGTGACTCGTGTTTCATGCAGGATATTGGCTCTTACGAACATAACAGTGAAGATTTCCAATGTGACGATGGTCCATAATAAGATTAGTCCTATCTTGAAACTGGAGCGTCCGTATTTCGATACGAAAGTCTTTGAGTTTAGACATACTTTATTTGGATTTAGGAGATGTACGATTAGACGTAGATTGATTCTTAGATTCCTTTATACCTTTATACTTTTGTTCAGTTGTAATACGTTAGAGTTTTGATCTACCTTTCACATTGGTCTATAGAGTATTTTCCATTATAGTATATAGTTACTGTGAAATCTAGCCCAAACCTAGCTAGGACACCCTATTTGTTTTGGGTGAAGAAAGGTTAGTTTAATGTTACACCTTGAAGTTGGACCTTGATTTCAGTGTTCTATCTCCTTCTCTCGTTTCTTCTTCTTACTGTTCTAACTTGATGTTTTGATTATGGAGAAGGTCTTACACTACTGTAACTTCCTATTCTCTAATCTCCTTATGTCTTAGAGTGAACCCCCAATCACTCTATGCATTCCTTGAAACCACATGGTGAGTTGCTATGAAAACCATGTTGTTTCCAATTTAGAAACTCATGTTCCCAAATTATAAAGTACTGATTTTTTTTGACCATGGATGATGTCCATTTCATGCTAGATAGTCTTGGTATGTTTGTGTGAGGTTCCCTTTCGAATTTCGGATCAACCGGACTTCAAAAGAAGAAGTTATGACCAAAACAATGCATTCTGGCCTTGTTGTCTCTATTGGTCGACTGGTTGGTTGATTGGGGCCAGTAGACCAACCAATCGACCAACCAGATCTGAA
Organism: Hakea prostrata; assembly: GCF_041222555.1. Taxonomy (NCBI): domain Eukaryota; kingdom Viridiplantae; phylum Streptophyta; class Magnoliopsida; order Proteales; family Proteaceae; genus Hakea; species Hakea prostrata. The sequence continues at coordinate 67,633 of NW_028291269.1, forward strand.
ATCCGAGAAAACCTTCTATTTTGGGTTTTTAGCTTCCTATTTAATCAAACCTCCAGCCTTTTTGTCTCCCCTGCCTCCTAAGCCCTCTGGAACGTGTGAAGACCTCTCTTAAGCTTTTCCTTTGCATTCGGTGAAGTTCTTTGCGAAGATTCAAGCCTTCCATCTTCCATTCCTCCGCTTAAGGTTTGTAGTCTCTCTTATAATCTATTTTACTGTTTTCATCTCTTATGTTTGGGATTATGAGGTGGATGCTGCATTCTTGCAACCATCCCTTCTACAATCTCCTTGCATTCTCTTTGTTTTAATGATTTCATATTGATCTTCGCCATGATCATTGTGGAATCATCATGAAACAATGTCTATTCTTGATTCATTCTTTGATTTGAATCTTAGCATGATTAGGACTGCTTTTCATGATGGTTTAGAGTATGATTTCTGATTACTCTTTACTAGAATGAGAATCCCTCCATCTTTGGTTTTCCCTTTGTGATCATAGTACAATTTCATCGAAAACCCTAATTGTTACTTTTATAGAAAGTTTTGTTTCCAAATTTGTATCTTTGTGTTTTGATCAATGTTGGTGTTTAGACTTACTCTTTAGTGTTAGGATACTGTCATTGAGGTCTCCTCCAAGTTTGGTGATGTTTCGGATCATGTAAATCAAGTTTCAGATCAGAAACTTCAATTTTGTACCTTACTGACTCTATTAGTCGACTAGGTCAGTAGACCAACCAATCGACCAAGGCTGACAGTAACTCCAATTTTGCTCTGTTTCGACTCCTATCTCTTGGATTTTCTTCTTATAACCTATGCATGTTTTGTCAAGCTTGTTTAGGTGATTTTGGATCTATTCTCTGATCTCTCTATTGAAGATTATAAGTCGGATTACGAGGTGAGTATTCCAACTCACAATATCCCGATTTACATGTCTTATTGTATTGTGACATGAATGCATGACCTAGCTACTGATGTTTTATTTTCTTTACATCATGATACATCGGTAACTACAGTAGCGTATTCATATTGTTTATTTACATATTGGAATTGATGATATAGTATTGTGAATGTGATTTGGACTATGATATGAATATGAGTATGAATGTGATTTGTATGGAATCATGATGTGATTGAATAGGTATGATTTGGGATTGGGGAATGTCCTTTTGACATTTCTGACCTTGGACATCAGAGGGAATAGTATGGGATGTTCTCCGAAGATGCCCATCGATGCTTTCCCGAATTATTGATAGTCATACCTAGGGCTGTCTAGCAGTGTTTGGTTAGGAATACCCCATTATATCAGACCCAAATCGGAAGGGTGTTGAGACCGAACGACCCGTGGTAGCAATGAGGTTTCATGGGCGCTCAAGACCGGTAACCAATCCGTGAGGGGACATGGATCACATTGTGGATACTCGAAAGAGGCCATTTATTGGTAGGGTTGCATATGGATAGACTTGGGCTCATGGGCACTCAAGACCGGTAACTAACCCATGAGGGGACATGAGAGCTTCCCGTTTACCATATGGAGATAACCAATAGGGTTGATGAGTCCGTAGTCAGGGACTATGAAGACTCTAGTGTGAAGGATACCGGAAAGGATTGCCAGAGGCGAGGAATGGACGTATCTGGAACTGAGTTGATATGACTAAGTAGAAGACTTGCATTTGGCTAGGCTTTACCTTGACATGTGCAAATACTTAGACCAATGGTGATGTGAGAGAGCGGTGACCTAAACCCCAGCCATGGAATGTCATGAGGGATACCAGACCCACTACCAAACGGTGTTGTGTGATGAGACCTTCCCAAAGAAGTATGGTGCTATGACTTAAAGCATGTTTGCCAATAGAGACCAGCATACATACATAGAGTTAGAAGCATATTGCATTTATTGTTTCATATCATTGCATATATGTTTGTTTGTGAATGCATGTGAAGATGCTTATTGTGTTTGGATTACTTGCTAAGTTCTTTTGAGCTTACCCTTCGGGGGACTTGTTTTAGATGACATTGTAGGTACGAAAGAGAACCCGTGCCATGGTACGGAGGACCTTTCCATTCATGGTACAGGTCCAGAAGTCCTTGGACACGGTAATGAACAGCGAGGTAGCCAATTCTCAGATTTGGACTGCATTGATGGCTCCCATTGATGGCAGCCGGCATCATCTTATTCACTGATGGGATAATGCGCTAAATGCTGATCTGAAGCTTCTAGATCATAACCTAAAGGTGAAGAAGATGAAGACTAAAGAATAAGAAGAAGAGCCGGCTGAAGATGTTGATTAGACTTATCTTGTTTCTTCTATACTTTTACTTTACTTGTATTAGCTTAGAGCTTAACCTTAGATTTTAATCTACTTTCCGCACATGTTGTAGGGTATATTTCCGCTATACTCTATAGGTGTCTTTGATTGTTATCATGTTTTTCCGCACTCTGATATTCTTAGTAATCGTTCTGAGATCCTTTCTTGAATTTTATTGTTAACTTATTAGAACACAACGATTTGTTCTTGCGTTTGATTATGTTATTGTGCTAAATGGATATGATCGTTCCTAAACTTGATCTTTTGGGTTGTGGATCACTCCCCCAGGTATCCTAGATAGGATATAGGCTGGGTGGATCTGGCGGGATGTGACAGTTACTTCTTTGATTGGTATCATTTTATTTTGCACTCTGATATAGTTTGAGATTTATGCTGAGATATTCCTTTGATTGTTTCTTAACATATTTATACAATGATTATTCTTTGCGCTTGATTATATTATTGTGCAATGTGGGTATATGATTGCCCTAAAATTACCTTTGGCACCACAGATCATAGCTCCGGGTATCACGGTTAGGGTACTGGCTGGGGGGATGTGACATCCTCACATTGATTATTTGAGTTTACTTCCACACACTTTTACTCTGATTATTTGGCATCACTACCGCACTCTAATAGTTGTTTTGAGATCCTTCAGAGATCCTACTTTTGATTTTATTCTTTAATTATATTAATACAATGATTTATTCCTGCTCATGACTGTACTATTATGTGGTGTGGGAAGATGATTGTCTGAGACTTGATATTCGGGGCTGTGGATCAAGGATATTTCAGGTAGGGTATCGTCTAGGGGGATGTGACAAGAACAGTCTTATTCTCTTGTTTAGTGTGAGGAAAACTGTCGATTAGCCATGCTTTAAACTCCTGTGGAGAAATCAGCCCCACAGTCACTGAATTTGATTCAACCAAGGAGATTGTCAAGTGTGAGCACTGTCACAAACCATATCATACCAAGGCTAATTGTTGGAAGCTCCATGGGAAGCCTAATGATTTTGAGCAGAAAAGGGCACAGAAGGGGAAAACCAAAGGCTAATCTTTCTGAGATGGTTTCCACAACACCCTCTACAAACATTGGTTTTTCAAAGGAGGATTTAGGTACTCTGGGATGTATTATGTAGTCTTCTACTATCAATGTAACCTCTACTTCCTCCACTACCCATACCTAATCTTTCCTTGCTACTTCAGGTAAAACTTTTACAAGCTTCATGCTTCTTCTGTTTCAGCTCCATGGATTATTGATACAGGAGACATAGATCATATGACTTCATCCTCCTTTTTTCTTACCTTATTCTCCCACTTATAGGAATGATAAAGTTTGAATTGCTAATGGCTCCTATCTTCCATTGCTGGGGAAAGGGACCATTTAGCATTCTCCATCACTTTCTTTTTCTAAAATTTTACATGTTCCCTCCTTCTCCACTAACTTTCTCTCTGTCAATAGTCTTACACATGACTTGAAATTGTAAAGTGACATTTTTTCTCATCTTACTTGTCTTCTAGGATTTGGTAACGGGGAAGGAGATTGGACATGGTAAACTAGACAATGGGCTTTATCTACTGGAGTTGATTGGAGGATCTACTTCTGCTCTGATTGCATCTTCTTATCAGGTCCATATAGTAATGGTAGACCTTCGTTAGTGGTATTGTAGGCTAGGTCACCACCATTTAGGAACTCTTAAGAAAGTATTACTTGATTTAGTCTCTTCTTATAATAAGGACGATTTTTTTTTGTGAGGCCTTCATTATTGTGAAGCAGACTTGTTCTATTTATTTACCTTCTCTTCATAATAGGGAATCTATTTCTTTTATGTTAATTCATACTGATGTGTGGAGCCCCCGCCGATGTGTCTAATACCATCATAGATATTTTGTTACTTTTATTGATTGTCACTCTTGTTCTACATGGCTTTATCTTAAAAAAAAAAAAAAAAAGTTTTTAGATTTTTGTGACTTTCATAATATGATTAAAACTCAGTTCAATCCTACTGTGAAAATCCTTCTTAGTGACAATGGCACAAAGTATATTGATGGTGAATTTCAGAGATATCTCTCTGACTTTGGCATAATACACCAGACCAACTGTGTTGATATGACTGCCTAAAATGGGGTTGTCTAAGGAAGAACCGACATCTATTAGAGATAACTCATTCAATTATGCTTGCTATGAATGTCCCTGACCAATATTGGAGTGATGCTATATTCACTGCCTCTTACCTTATAAATAGGATGCCCAATAGGATACTTTGTTTTAAATGTCCAAACGAGATTCTTCAGGGAGCCTCTTCATTTATTATTCCCCAAAAGGTCTTTGGATGTGTGTGTTATGCCAAAATCATAGCCCCCCAAAGTAGGCTGGCTCCCCACAACCTGCACTACATATTGCTACTCAGAAGGGGCATAAATGTTATTATCCTCCTTCTAGGAAAACCATTGTGTCCATGAATGTAATTTTTAATGAGTCTTGCCCTTACTATAAACCACTCCTGGAGAGCGTCCTAGAGGAGAGGTGTTCTTTTCAAATCTAGACCGTCCATCACACATATAGACTCCCACACACCACCACAGCACAACTTATGAGTTCAAGAAGAGTATCTTGAGCAGGGAGAGACTTCCACTAGTATACTTGAGGACTCTAACTACCCCCTCCATTTTCTGAGTCATGTGAAGAACATAGTCAGGGGGAGACCACTCTTGTGAGGCACACTATTGAGGTCTTTCAAAACAAGATTGACTAGAATAAGGAGGTGCAGACTTATCAGAGGAAGAATTACAATCAGCTAAAGCATGTGGAGAAAGATGACATGTTACCACTTCAGTCCCTTGCTCCAAAATCAGATTCTACTATTCCCCATGAGGTATCTTATTATGATCTTCCCATTGATGTTGAAAAATGAGTTAAATCTTGTACTCAGCATTCCATAGTTAAATGTTTTTCTTATAACTCCTAGCTTGACTTTTACCTTGCTTTTATATGCTCTCTATCATCTATTTCTATTCCTAAAAATTGGCAAGAAGCCTATGCTAATAAGAGATGGAAGATAGCTATGGTCGAGGAAATACAGACAATGAAGAAAAGTGATACTTGGGAGTTGGTTACACTCCTTTAGGAAAAAAACCCGTGCGTTGTAAATGGGTGTTTGTGGATAAACAAAATATGGATGGATCAATCAACAGGTTAAAGGCTAGACTAGTTACAAAGGGGTGTACCCAAACTTATGGGATTGATTACTAGGAGACTTTTTCCTATGTTGCAAAACTAAACACTGTCAGAAATCCGTTGTCTATTGCTATGAGCAAAGATTGGAACTTGCACCAACTTGATGTAAAGAATACCTTCTTTCATGGGGAGTGGGAGTAAGAAGTCTATATGGAGATCTTATATAGTTTCTCTAATGAAAATACTACATAGATTTGTCGGTTGAAGCAGTCAATTTATGGGTTAAAACAGTTCTTCGATCGCTGGTTTAGACGCCTCCATAAGGCAATGACCTCTATTGGGTTCAAAAAAAAAAAAATAAAAAATAATGTTGATCATCCACTCTTTGTCATGAAGTCAAGTACTAAAATCACACTTCTCATTATTGATGTGGATGATATTGTCATAACATAGAATGATGGTGAGGACATACAAAGATTAAAGGATTTTCTTCGCAAAGAGTTTGAAATTAAAGATCTAGGGAAGTTACAGCTTCCTAGGGATTGAGGTGGTTTGATCAAAGAAGGGTATATACTTATCCTAGTGGAAATATGTCCTAGATTTATCATAAGGAAGTGGGAATTTCGGGGTGTAAAGTAGTTGATACCCCTATTGAGGCTGGAGCTAAACTTGAGGAGAAGGAAGGAGAACCAGTGGAAAAAGGAAGTTAACAAAGGTTGCAGGGAAACACATTTTCTTGTCCCACACTAGGCCAGACATTGCTTATGCCATGGGGATAATAAGTCAGTTTATGCAAGATCTATATTCGGCTCATATAAAGGATGCTACTAGAATACTGCAATATTTGAAGGGAACTCCTGGAAAATGAATACTTTTGTCACTTATTGATAATCTAAGTATAAAAGCATACACTGATGCAGGCTGGGTTGAGTCCCCTGACAAGAAGTCAATTTCAGGTTACTATAAATTTGTTGGAGGTAATCTAGTTACTTGGAGGAGTAAGAAACAAAATGTCGTAGCTTTATCAAGTACATAAGCTGAATAAAGTTATGGTTCGTGAGGTTTATGAGCTACTGTGATTGAAAGGTCTTTTAGAAGATATTAGAGTCCAAGTTCCAAACCCTATGATGGAATATTGTGATAACAAAGCTGCTATTAGTGTTGTCAATAATCATGTGCAACATGATCGAACTAAGCACATTGAAATTGACAAGTTTTTTTGTCAAAGGAAGGCTAGAAAAATTACCCATTTTCATGCCTTTTGTGAGGTCTAGAGACTTAGTGACTGATATTTTCACTAAGAGTTTGAAAGAATGAGATTTCCTTCCTATTGTAGGAAAGTTGGGCATGACTAATATCTATGCCTCAACTTGTGGGGGAATGTTGGTTGAGTTCTACTAGGAGTTTGGTTTTGTTAGAGTTTTGGTTCATGTATGTTTCTATTTCTTGTTACCCAAGTAAGGGTATTTATGTAATGGTGCTCTTTCCACTTTATTATAAATAAAGGGCTGGGGATCACACAGATCTACCCAAGCTATTCTTTCACAATCGGTTTTCTCAACAGTTAATCCAGGGTGATTATAGTTAGTGGGAGTGCTATTCATGAAACAACCCCAATCGACTGGTTGATAGAGTTGGTCTATTGGTTACTGGCTTGTTGGTTAGGGATCTAATTGACCACCCCCTCCTAACAACAATAGAGTTTGACCCTTGTGCACTAGTTGGGCCTTAACTTAGTCAATACAAATCCAATTTACCTGATTCTTTTTATTTCATAAGATTTACTCGGATTCCAAATCCAACTCTAACCTGTCTTAATTTGCCTATGAATCTAGTTGTATTGTAATTGGCAAATTATTCAAGTCTTCTGTACTACCTTGATCCTTAGTCTCTATGATGTGCATCCCAAGGAAGTATGCAATCGGTCTTCCTAAGGTTGTTGTGATGGAGCCTTTCCTCCTCTCTATTTCCACTTCAACTACATCTGTAGGGTCTCATCCATCATCTTCCATGGATCTAGATTCTTGCACACTACATTCCACCCAGTTGGACCATAGCATATGTGTGCCTGACCTTCAGATCTGGCTCCTACATCATAGTATCTAACTAGGTGATACGAGAAGTTTGTACCCGACTGCACTCGGACACGACTGGGGCTAAGCCAGGCTCCTAGTCGGGACATTAGCCAACCTACCTAATTGAAGGCTCCACTCACACTGGACCTATATGGCAACATCGCCTTGAATGGAAGGTCAAATACGAAAGATGATTAGACGGGATAACCGACGAGGGAGCCTCGCCAAGGCAAATTAGGCTGCCACCGTTAGGGAAGCTTGCTTGCATCTGAAAAGGTAACCTACATACTATTTAAACAAGGACTCACTCCTCCGGTAAGTAACAAATTCGTTTTGAGTATACTCTTGTGTAACTCTTACACGGGATCTTAACCAAATCACTGTCTAACTTAGCCATCAAAGGCGGTTATCCGACATCCTAGCTAGCCTGCGTTTGACCTTTCTTGCAGGACTCATCGTCTCTGGAATCTTGAGGGCACTCAGTTATTAGTGCGGCTTAGTTGGAATCACGATCAGAATTGAGACACATCAGTTTGGCGCCATCTATGGGAACGACAAAAAAAATCCTTAAGTCATGGCGAGATGAACTATCAACAATGGTCGAACTCAGCAAGAGACAGCAACGGGTGACCAGGACGATTGAACTCTCTAGGATAATGGGGTCGATCACTCAACTCGGGTGGAGGAAGACCCTCCTGAGGAAAATCACATACCCCAAGGTCCTCATGGAGAAGGGACATCGGCAAGGCCTCAAGGGCCGGCCACCACTGCAGATATAGATGAAATCCGGAAAGGAATGCTCGAGATGCAGGGGGTTTTGTGGGGTTTGGTCCATCAGGTTGGAATCCAACAAGGACCTACACCCAATACCCAAGTGGGAAGGTTACATAGAGCCACCCAGGCAACAAGAGGAACCCAACCGCAAGGTGGGAATTTGAGAGGTGGTCAAACTAAAGGTCATCAGACGACCCAATTGGGTCATGAGGCCAACCAAAGACAACAAAATGGAGCAAGAGTCATCGTTTTTGACAAGATCTGAGAGCTAGCATGGACTGGAGATCCTCCTCAAAGAAGCCGTCAGGTTGAGAACGACTAGGAGGCATAGAATCAACCCTAAGGAGCCCAATCTTGAGCTTCAGTTGCCCAAATGCAGTCGAGACAAGCTAGTACTTCAGAGTCGGGCGGAAATGGATCGAGGCAAAATCGACTCCAAAGAAGGTTGGCTGAAGTAGAACGAAGGCTGGAGGATCGGGATCATGACAAAGACTTCGATGTGGTGAACCAAGAAACTTTTTCAAATGAAATCATGAACATGCCTCTCCCCCTAAATTTCATCATGCCAACCTTCACCCCATTTGAAGGAAAAGCAAACCCGAAGGAGCATATTAGTTACTTCAAATCAATAATGATTGTTCTTGGTCGAGAAGACGAGCTGCTCTACCAAACATTCCCGACTTCCTTGAAAGGACCAGCCATAAAATGGTTCAACAACCTACGGCCGGGATTGATCCATAATTTCAGAGAGATTACCCAAAAGTTCATTGCCCGGTTCCGTAGTGCAATCGGAAGCAAGAAAACTTTTGATAGCCTATTTGCTATCAGACAAGGCCGGAACGAGTCAATCTGAGATTATCTAAAGTGCTTTAATGAAGTGGCCATCGAGATCGAGGAATTAGATGACCAGGTGGCGTACATTGCTTTGTGGAGTGGCATCACATACCAAAGGCTTTTGGAGGTCTTACTGTCAGATAAGCCCATAACCATGGGACTATACTGCATAAATGCCAAAAGCAAGCCAGTGTGTATGAGGTAATAAATGCTCGGGTAAAAGCTGACTGGGAGCGTAGGCCCAAAAATGAAAGAAGTCATCCTAATGATCGAAACAGAGGATCAAAAGGCAAGTGGAAGTGAGACCAAGGTCGGGAAAACTACACCTCGCTCAATGCAAAGCCATAAAAAATCCTAATGCAAATATGGAACAAAAAGTCTAAAGTGGCCAGGGAAAATACATTCCTTCCTCGAAGACCAGGACATGAGTAAGTATTTCTGCTTCCACAATGACTATGGCCACAACATTAACAATTGCCGCAGTCTCAAATTTGAGATTGAAAAATTGATTCAAGATGGCAAGCTTGGCCAATATGTCAGAGGCACAAGATGTCCCCGGGAAAGGTCACCTGAGTCAAAGAAGAGGGCCCGATCATCCAGCCTAGGAGAGGCTGCAAAGAAGGCTGACAAAGGAAAAGAATAGGTGGAAAGGGTGGAGTCTCCCATTTATGTGATCATGGGTGGCCCGACTGTGAAGTCAATCAAAAAAGCAAAGCAGAAGGCTCGGTTCGTGGGAGTAGTACACCTGCCCAAGAAGAGAAAAAATCTTGCTTGTCTTGAACCTATTACATTCACAGATAACGACATAAACAGGATAGTCGCGCCTCATGATGATGCCCTCATCATCAAGGTAAAGATAGCTAATTGGGAGGTTCACCAAGTCTTAGTAGACACGGGTTCCTTGGTTAATCTATTATCATATGAAGCTTTCAGAAGGCTAAAGTTAGCCAATGACATGCTAACCCCTTGTGCGACCCCACTTTATGGCTTCGTGGGATCTTCAGCAATTGCAGAGGGAACTATCCACCTCGATCTAAGGATCAGGACATGTCATCGGGACACACTTGTTCAGGTAAATTTTATGGTGGTAAAGGACTTGTCCGCATATAATGTGATACTTGGCCGACCAACTTTGAATGCTTTATAGGCATTCGTATCACCCAGGCATATGAAACTGAAGTTCCCAACTGGACGCAGAGTAGGCGAATGTAAGTCGGAACAGACAACATCCCAGAATTGCTATGTAAACTACCTAAAGCAAAAACAGGATCCGAAAGCTTGGGAAGTGCTCTAAAAATTAAGGTTCGAGATGATCGGGACGAAGAGAACATGCAAAGAGTAGAACTGGTCGAAAAGATGGAAAGGATCCAACTAATCCTGGATCATCCTGAGCGTGGAACTTTTATAGGATCTGAACAACTTGAGGCTTTCAAATTGGAGCTGATCGAGTTCCTGCATGACAACACAGATATCTTTGCGTGTTTGGCAAACAATATGCCCGAGATAGACAAGAGGGTAGCTGAACACAAACTCTGGATTAAAAAGGATGCGATCTCGGTCATCCAAAGAAGAAGAAATTTCTTAATAGAGAAACACAAAGGAATCAGAATTGAAATAGAGAAACTCCAGAAATCAGGTTTCATTGAACCAATTGAATGGCCGACTTGGCTTGCAAATGTAGTAATGGTCAAGAAAGCAAATGGGAAATGGGGGATGTGCACTGACTACACAGACCTAAACAAGGCCGGTCCCAAGGATTGCTACCCTCTTCCCAGAATTGACCTACTCATTGATGCAACGGCCGGGCATGAAGTTCTCAGCTTCATGGATGCTTATTCGGGGTACAACCAAATCTTTATGAGCCAGGATGATTGAAAGGCATACCTCATTTATGACAGATCGGGAAAGTTATTTCTACTGAATAATGCCGTTCTGTTTAAAGAACGCCAGCGCCACCTACCAGAGGGCCGTCAAAAAAATTTTCAAAGATCAGATCGACAGAAATATGGAGGTGTACGTCAATGATATGCTCGTGAAAAGTTTGGTTTGGGCCCAACACTTGGCAGACTTTGAGGAAACATTCAATGTATTAAGGACCTACCAGATGCATCTGAACCCAGAAAAGTGTGCATTCGGTGTTTCATCCGGGAAGTTTCTCAGGTATATGGTATCACAAAGAGGGATTGAGGCAAATCCCAAGAAGAATGGCAGCCTAGTTGACAAGCAACCTCCAAGAAGCATAAAGGATATTCAATGCCTAACCGGAAGAGTGGCTGCACTAAATCGGTTTATCTCCCGAGCAAGGGAAAATGTAATTCTTTTTTAGATCAAAATGTCACTCTGGAAAAATCCCGTCTTAGCACGGCCTGTTAACGGGGAGAATCTAATAGTCTATTTGGTTGTATCACCAATAGCAATAAGTTTGGTACTAGTCAAGGGAGAAAGCACACAAAATCTGGTCTATTTTGTGAGCCATGTACTCATTGATGAAGAAACAAGATACCTGGATATTGACAAACAAGCACTAGCCTTGTTGATAGCCTCACGCAAATTAAGGCCCTACTTCTAGGTGCATCCATTTGCAGTCCCGACTAATTTCCCACTCAAAAAAGTCTTGCATAGACCAGATGTAGCCGGGAGAATGGTAGGGTGGGCGGTCAAGCTTAGTGTGTCACATCCCCCCAGCCGGTACCCTAATTGGCATACTCGGGAGTGTGATCCACAGCCCCGAAGATCAAGTATCTAGGAAATCATCCTCCCACATATACTGTCACGCCCTCCCAGCCGGTACCCTATCTGGCATACCCGAGAGTGTGATCCACAGCCCGAAGATCAGGTATCGAGTGATCAACCTCCCACATAAACAATAACATAATCATGAACAATCATAACAGGAGTGCGGAAGATAAATCATAGATCCAATAATGAAAGAATGAATCATAAACGAATCAGAATAATAGATATAATCAGAGTATCAAACAGATAAGTAAAGTGAAGCAAAAATCCCACTTTACATCCAGCGGAAAAGTAGCTCTAAAGAATAAACTAGACAAAATCTAATCCCAGTAGCAAGTACATTGGGTAACTAAATTATTCTCCACTTTATAGACGACATCCTTGTAGGTATAGATCTCATAAATAGCACAAGGACGCTTCCACTCAATGGTCGGACTAAGCATCGTACGGAGCATAACCACTCGCGGGATCTTCAGAGTAATTGTGGTAACCGCAATCACCTTCCCCGGAGATATGTCTCTTCGCCTTGCGCTTCCTCATAGGGACCGTCATAGTACCCAAGCACTGGCAGGATAGTCTAACAACATTGTACAATAAAGGAATGAGTTTCAAAGAAACCCAAGAAGGCGCTTAAAATCCATAATAACATAAATGGCAGGATTCCGTAACAAACATAAATGCAATATGATATGAGACAAACAATGAATGAATGAATCTAACTCTATGTATGCTGGTCTCTATTGGCAGACATGCTTTAAGTCATAGCACCGTACTTCTTTAGGAAAGTCCACTCACATCCTCAACCATTTAAGATATCTTGGATTCTCTCACGGATCATTTCACCGGTCTTGAGCAGCCGATTGGTAATGGGTCCTTCATCCCTCGAGACAAACCTTGGCAGGGGGTTAAGTCAACACACTCTCTCACAACCATTTGGTATAAGTACCGGCGCATGTCGTGGTAAAACCTAGCCAAATGCAAGTCTTCTACTTGGTTACATCAAGTCGATCCAGATACTTCCATTCCTCGTCCCTGACGATCCTTTCCGGTATCCTTCACACTAGAGTCAGCGTATCCTATGGCACCGACCAACTCGGACTACGGACTCATCAACCCTATTGATCATCCACATATGGTAAACGGGAAGCTCTCACGTCCTCTCACGGGTTGGTTACCGGTCTTAAGCGCCCGTGAGCCCAAGTCTAATCATATGCAACCCTACCAATAAATGGCCCCCACAATGTGATTCATGTCCTCTCACGGGTTGGTTACCGGTCTTGAGCGCCCATGAATCCCCATTGCTACCACGGGTCGTTCGGTCTCAATACCCCTCCGATTAGGGTCTGACATAACAGGACATCCTAGCCAAACACTACTAGACAAATCCTAGATATGTCATCCAACAGTTTAGGAAGGTGTCCAGAGGGCATCTCCGGAAACATCCCATAATATTCCCGTAGTAGTCCAAGGACAGACGTGTCGAAAGGACACCTCTCCTTTCCAAACCATACGTAAGCATACACATGCATCAATTCATATCATCACATATATGGTAACTCCATATATGGAAAGAAATCAGTAATTACAATCACTTGTATAACATTGGTAAGTAAATCATACATGAATCAACTCAATATGAATAAGTAATGCTACTGTAATCAAAGTTATGCAACAGTAGTATATCATTGTAAAAATCTAATTTAGGAAACATATTAATGATATTCAAATATAGAAACTAGATTCATGCTATCTATGTAATTAAGGAAATAACCATCCTTACCTTTTATAACTCGCAAAGAATCCTAAGAAATCAAGTAAGATCTTGGCAAACTTGAGAAGAAGGTCCTAAACAAGTATATACAACATATTAGGAAGGATCCCTAATAGAAAAGATATCAAAACATCCGAAATGCACCAAATCTGGAGTTGCCGTACTCATTGGTCGAGTGGATTGGTCGAGTGGTCCAACGACCAATCAACGACCAATGCAGCATAGAGAGCCTATAAAATCAGAGTTTTAAGATATGAAATCCGAATTTGGTGGTTCAAAAGGGTACTAATCAAGGGGTAGACTACATCAGTAGTACTCTAACATATAGGGGACTTCAAAACACCAATCAAATCAAGATATCAAGATCCAAATTAGGAAACAAAAAGTTACCATAATTAACTCAAACATGGATCTTGATGAATTTGAAATAGAAAACAAAGACAAGAACTATAGGAGGATGGATCATTGCTTTCGGTAATGAAAACATGAAAACATGCATAGGTCTTCATGGAATAAGGCTTAGAAGCATAAATCTAAATAAGGAAATAAAACCTACCATATATGTAACTATCATGCATCATGAAGAACACATAGTAAGGTAGAAGAGAACAACTAGAATTCTATGGATTATGGATCATGGAAAGAAAACACAACCATTAACCACTAACATGATCAATGAAAGAAGATCCAAAGAGATCAGAATTCAGATTAGAAGATTAACAGAGATTAAATCATGGTTTGATCATGAATCCTTCAAAAGCTTGCAATGATCATGGTTAAGATCATTGTTCTAGCCTTAAATCCTTAGGATGATCATGAGAACATGTTCAGAGATGTTTGCAACAGAGGATGCAGCATCTCTTCTACTGTCTCAACTCAAAAAGGAAAGAAAAACAAAGATGGAGGAGAAGAAGAGAGAGTAGACATACCTTTTGATGCAAAAAGAAGAGTTCCGACGAAGATCCGTCAAGAAAACACCAAGGATGCAAGAGAGATGACTTGCAGAGGTCTTTGGTCTGTCTCCAGAGGGTTTGGAGGCAGCAAATACGAAGTGGACTCGAGGTTGGACTTAAATAGAGCAAGAATCAACCTAATTGCCAAAGACAAGACTCATTGGTCGAGTGGATTGGTCGATCGGCCCGGCCGACCAATCGCCGACCAATGCCGACAAAGAAGGCCAAAACAGGGAATTGAAGGTCCAGATCAAATCCAATCCTAAAGGGGTTTTGCACACAAGTCAAGTGACTTACCTAATAGGTAGAAATGCCTTCAAACCAAGATAGAGAGCACTCCAAGTCCATCAACTAATTAGATCTTCATCCGGATTCAGTTTCCATAAATAGAACCTCATCATCAACCTTCATGGATTCAAAGCCGACACCAAGTCCTCTATCGGGGATGGCCCAAAGCTGACTTCTTACTTTACTGGGTCATCGGACCTACAAACAACAAGGTTTCCGGGTCAAGGTTAGGGCTGGGTTTCACATTCTCCCCCCTTAAAGAAATTTCGTCCCCGAAATTGAAAGCGTACCTGTGCTTCCAAAGAGGTAAGGAAACTTCTCCTTCATGTCTTCTTCCTTCTCCCAAGAAGCTTCTTTAGGGGTATGGTTCTTCCACCGAATCTTCACCAAAGGAATGGCGCGATTCCGCAGCCGCTTGTCCTTCCTATCCAGGATTTCGGCCGGTTCTTCATCATAGGTCAAATCAGCACTAAGTCCTTCAGTGCTTGCCGCAAAATGTGTTCCGGATTCTCTATGTATTTTCGGAGCATCGAAATATGAAACACATTGTGCACACCAGCAAGAGACGGAGGTAATGCTAATCGATACGCAACAGGTCCAACCTTTTCCAAAATCTCGAAAGGTCCAATGTAACGAGGGCTAAGCTTTCCCTTAACATTGAATCTCATCACACCCTTCATTGGTGAGACCTTCGAAAGACTTTCTCTCCAACTTGAAATTCCAAATCGGTCCTTCTCTTATCAAGCATAAGATTTCTGTCTCGATCAAGTGCAGACTTAATCCTTTCTCTTATCATATCTACCATAGCACTTGTAGCTTCAATCATCTCGAGACCTAAGACTTTTCTTTCACACTGCCTCACCAAAGACAAAGGTGTCCTACAAGTACTACCATACAAAGCCTTGAATGGAGCCATGCCTATTGTTGCTTGATAACCGTTGTTATAGGCAAACTCAACCAAAGCTAGGTGTTCATCCCAATTACCACCCATATCCACCACACAAGATCCGAGCATGTCTTCCAATGTCCGAATTGTCCGCTCGCATTGTCCATCGACCGTGGATGATGAGCTGTACTCAAGTTCAATTGGGTTCCCAAGGCCTTCGCAAACTATTCCAAAACCTTGAGGTGAACCTAGGATCACGATCCGAAACAATACTCAATGGCACACCATGCATCGAACCACATTATCCACATAAAGCCCGGCTAGCTTATCCGTAGTATGAGTGATCTTCATAGGAATGAAATGGGCTGATTTGGTCAACCTATCAACAATCACCCACACAGTTGTCATTGCCTTTACTTGTCCGAGGCAAGCTAGTCACAAAGTCCATGGAGATATCTTCCCACTTCCAACTGGGAATAGGAAGGGGTTGAAGTAATCCAGATGGAGGTTGTCGAACGGCTTTCACACGTTGGCAAGTCTCACACTTGGCAACAAAATCATCAACATCCGCCTTTAGACCAATCCACCAAAAATGTTCCTTCAAGTCCTTGTACATCTTGGTGCTTCCCGGGTGTACAAAGAAAGACCGACCGGTGTGCTTCCTTCAATATTTCTTTCTTAACTTCATCGCTTGCATGTGCACACACAGCCTTCCTCTAAACAACAAAGCACCATCCATGGATATACCAAAGTGGGGGTCCGACTCAGATTCGAAGAAATCTTCTCAACTTTGGTCAAAAACTCTTGATCGTAACTCGCAGAGCAACAATCTTATCTCTAAGACCAGATCTTGCCGTCATGGCGTAAAGAATAAAATCGGAATTCTCGAGGAACGATTTCCAAACCAAAACTCTCAATAGAAGACCACAATGGTAAACTCAAAGCATTCAAATCCAAAGTCTTCTTCTGGTTCTTCCTACTAAGAGCATCGGCAACAACATTTGCTTTCCCAGGATGATACTGAATATCACAATCATATTCGGAGACTAGCTCCAACCATCTCCTTTGTCTCATGTTCAACTCCTTTTGGGTAAAGAAGTATTTCAAACTCTTATGATCCGTGAAAATGGCAATCTTCTCACCGAAAAGATAATGTCTCCAAATCTTCAAAGCAAAGACAACGGCGGCAAGTTCTAGATCGTGAGTGGGGTAATTCCGCTCATAATCCTTCAATTGCCGAGAAGCATAGGCTACGACCTTGCCATGTTGCATCAGTACACAACCCAAACCAATCTTTGACGCATCGGTATAAACCGTCATACCACCGGAACTATCGTATAGTCAAAACCGGGGCACTTGTCAATCTATCTTTCAACTCTTGGAAATTCTTCTCACAAAGCGCCGACCAAACAAACTTCTCTTCCTTCCCGGTCAACTTAGTCATAGGAGCAGCCAACCGAGAAAAATTCTCAATAAACCTTCGGTAGTAACCCGCCAATCCAAGAAAACTTCTTATTTCCGTTACTGACTTCGGTCTCTCCCAATCAGCCACAGCTTGGACCTTTTCAGATCGACACGAATACCTTCGGCTGAAACTACATGACCAAGGAAAACCACTCTCTTAAGCCAGAAATCACACTTGCTAAACTTAGCAAACAACTTCTTTTCCCGCAACCTTTGCAAAGTGAAACTTAGATGACTCGCATGCTCTTCTTCGCTCTTCGAATAGATCAAGATGTCATCAATGAAAACAATCACAAACTTATCAAGCACATCATGAAATACTCGGTTCATGAGGTCCATGAACACCGCAGAGCATTGGTCAATCCGAAGGGCATGACTCTAACTCATAGTGACCATACCGCGTTCGGAAAGCTGTCTTGAAGATATCACTAGACTTCACTTTCAATTGGTGATATCCGGACCTTAAGTCAATCTTCGAGAACACAACTGCACCCTTCAACTGATCGAAGAGATCATCGATTCTCGGGCAGCGGATATCTATTCTTGATAGTCAACTTATTCAACTCACGGTAGTCGATGCACAAGCGCATACTACCGTCTTTCTTTTTGACGAACAAGACCGGAGCTCCCCAAGGTGAAACTCCCTTCTCTTCTTTAACTTTTCCCACCTAGTGTGTCACCTTGGTTTCCAAATCATAAGCAAGATATCCAAGAACATCATCAACAACTTGCTTCCACTCTTTACTTAAAATCATCAAAAATCCACTTGACCAAATGATTGGAAATCTTAAATCATGCTTAAATATATCCATATAGTCATCAAACAATATTCCATAAGGCAAAAATCACATTTTCCAAAAATTCAACAGCAAATGAGGTCACTGTGACCATTGGTCGAGTGGTTGGTCGAGTGACCCATCGACCAATCAGTCGACCAATGAAGACGTAATGCGAAAATTCGCATTATAAGCCTCATTTCCACATTCCAACCTCATTCTAACTTCTTCCAAAGGTGAGAGAGCTCTAGGGAAAATCTCCAAGAGTTCCCACAAGTGTTCTTGAGGTGATTTAGTGCTTCAACAACAACACCACAACACACCATCTTCACAAACAAGGTAAATCTCTCAATCTTCCTTCCATTTTCATCTTCTCATGCTTGCATTTCAATAAAACCATGCTTTACTTGTATCCAATGCTAGAAATCATGCTTAGGAATGCTTAGAAACATATTCCCTAGGTTTTAAACACAATGACATGCATAGACAACAAGTTTTAACACATTTGGTGCTCATCTCGCAAAATTTTATACCGAAATCGATATCTTTAGAAAAATTTCGTTTTCTCTCAAACCGCTTGAAATTTTCGCACGAGATCAAATGCTACATGCTCAAGATGACATTGTAGATAGGTCCATACAATTTGATTTAACCAATTTCAACTTTTCAAAAATCCAATTTTGACCTAAATTGCAAAATCCCCAAATTTCTTCTTGCTGAATTTTTCGCTTTAATCCAAGTTTTCGATCGATTTTCATCAAAACAACTTCATAGACATGAAATTCCAAGTATTGCGCACATGCTAGTATGTTCAAATCAAATTTCCCCCAAATTTGAAATTTTCCGAAAAATTACGAAAATACCCTTTTGGCTCAAATCTTGAAATAGCACTAATTGGAAATGTCTCTTGTCTCTTCCACAGATACACCATGCAGAGGGGAGGACGAGGAGGAGGTAGAGGTCGAGGTCGCATCGTAGGTGCTCTTAGGGGCAGAGGTCGGGTTCCTTTCGAGCCTAGAGAGGAGGTTAGGAGACCGGACATGTTTGACACACCTCGAGCCGAGTTTCGTACGAGGCCTACTTCAGCTATTGTAACATCGAGATGGGGCGTCTACTTCATTTACGCCAGCTCGAGCCTTTAGGATCCGGCAGAGGTTCGACACTTTACGATGGACTCATCTCTTCACCGAGGATTTGCCGGTATACCCGGGAGCTAGTGAGGTTGTTCTTCAAAGCAACCTTACTTACACAGAGGAGGCTCGAGGCCGTGGACATCCACTTAGACTTGTCCTCGGGAGCGTGGTCCACCGGACTCGGATTCGCTTCTCTACCCGGACACCGGCTGAGATCTTGCGAGGTCCCTTACTATCCACAAGCAGTGTGTGTGGATACCGCAGGAGCAGATCCGGGACAGCCATCCGATGCCGTACGAGCTTCGCGAGATATGCTCTACGCTATGGGATAGCCGTCGATGCTACAAGCCGTGGACTAGCGGACGGATGACGGGCTCTCGCACGTATTATCGGTCGCATAGTCGGCCGAAACATCATGCCGAAAGCCGGACATCACCATCGGGTCACGGTGATGGAGGCCTTGGTCATCTACCGCATCTACATGGGCTTCGAGATCGATCTCTCCTACATCATTCAGCAGGTCATGCCGGACTTAGTTCTCGCGGCCTAGCATGCGGAACCTTTGCTATGGGAGGCTTCGACTTTGATCTTCGGGCATTTCGGGGTGAGTTTCGAGGATACACCGATGGACACTAGATCACGAGGATACCCCATTGGGACTCGGACCATTCGACGGATGAGACTACATCGGTTAGAGAGATCTCCGGTCCGGAGGGTGAGGATGATGATGAATCGGAGGATGAGGATCAGGGATCGGAGGATGGAGGAGAGGATATCGGTCCCGATAGTGATGATCAGGCCGGAGATGATACAGATATGCGCGAGGCCGAGCCCCGTGCATCACGAGTTTCCTTCCTCACACTTCGAGGGAGTGCGGCCCTTCACATGCGGTTCCGGAGACTTCGGATCTTGGTGCACAGATGAGATCGATGACTTCCATGCTAGAGAGGATGGAGGTCGGACAGAGCAGATGTACGGGAGGATGGAGTCACGACAGGATAGGATAGAGCATCGGGTGACTCAGCCTAGCAGAGGAGTTCGAGCATACGAGAGATCGAGTAGATCACCTAGATAGACTGTACTTTAGGATTTTCCATTTATGCATTTCGGATGTAATCATTGTAAAAACTTTTGAAATTAATGAAGTTCATTTTGTTTCTCTTTAATTATTGTATGTTATGCACTTTTCTTTTCCTTGCATTAGTGTCATTTGTTCAAGTATAATTATGGTATGTTATTCAGAAATGTTCTATTATACCTCAAAGGTCAAGTTTCTAATTCTGTGTTCTATTATTCACTTCTAAGAGTAGAAGAGTCATTTCAGATCAATGACTCAGAAATGTTCAGTTGTTGTCTTTTGTGGTTAGGATCTCCTCGAACCTTGGGCTCCGATACCAATCATCACGCCCTCCCAGCCGGTACCCTATCCGGCATACCCGAGAGTGTGATCCACAGCCCGAAGATCGGTATCGAGTGATCAACCTCCCACATAAACAATAACATAATCATGAACAATCATAACAAGAGTGCGGAAGATAAATCATAGATCCAATAATGAAAGAATGAATCATAAACGAATCGGAATAATAGATATAATCGTAGTATCAACGGATAAGTAAAGTGAAGCAAAAATCCCACTTTACATCCAACTGGAAAAGTAGCTCTAAAGAATAACCTAGACAAAATCTAATCCCAGTAGCAAGTACATTGGGTAACTAAATTATTCTCCACTTTATAGACGACATCCTTGTATGTATAGATCTCATAAATAGCACAAGGACGCTTCCACTCAATGGTCGGACTAAGCATCGTACGGAGCATAACCACTCGCGGGATCTTCAGAGTAATTGTGGTAACCGCAATCACCTTCCCCGGAGATATGTCTCTTCGCCTTGCGCTTCCTCATAGGGACCGTCATAGTACCCAGAGCACTGCAGGATAGTCTAACAACATTGTACAATAAAGGAATGAGTTTCAAAGAAACCCAAGAAGGCGCTTAAAATCCATAATAACATAAATGGCGAGATTCCGAACAAACATAAATGCAATAGGATATGAGACAAACAATGAATGAATGAATCTAACTCTATGGATGCTGGTCTCTATTGGCAGACATGCTTTAAGTCATAGCACCGTACTTCTTTAGGAAAGTCCACTCACATCCTCAACCATTTAAGATATCTTGGATTCTCTCACGGATCATTTCACCGGTCTTGAGCAGCCGATTGGTAATGGGTCCTTCATCCCTTAGGACAAACCTTGGCAGGGGGTTAAGTCAACACACTCTCTCACAACCATTTGGTATAAGTACTGGCGCATGTCAGGGTAAAACCTAGCCAAATGCAAGTCTTCTACTTAGTTACATCAAGTCAGATCCAGATACGTCCATTCCTCGTCCCTGACGATCCTTTTCGGTATCCTTCACACTAGAGTCAGCGTATCCTATGGCACCGACCAACTCGGACTACGGACTCATCAACCCTATTGGTTATCCACATATGGTAAACGGGAAGCTCTCACGTCCTCTCACGGGTTGGTTACCGGTCTTAAGTGCCCGTGAGCCCAAGTGTGAAACCCAGCCCTAACCTTGACCCGGAAACCTTGTTATTTGTAGGTCCGATGACCCGAAGTAAAGTAAGAAGTCAGCTTTGGGCCATCCCAGTAGAGGACTTGATGTCTGGCTTTGAATCCATGAAGGTTGATGATGAGGTTCTATTTATGGAAACAGAATCCTGATGAAGATCTAATTAGTTGATGGACTTGGAGTGCTCTCTATCTTGGTTTGAAGGCATTTCTACCTACTAGGTAAGTCACTTGACTTGTGTGCAAAACCCCTTTAGGTTTGGATTTGATCTGGGCCTTCAATTCCCTGTTTTGGCCTTGCTGTCTGCATTGGTCGACTGATTGGTCGACTGGGCCAGTCGACCAATCCACTCGACCAATGGGTGCTGTCTTTGGCAATTAGGTTGATTCTTGCTCTATTTAAGTCTAACCTCGAGTCCACTTCGTATTTGCTGCCTCCAAACCCTCTCGGAACGAACCAAAGACCTCTGCAAGTCATCTCTCTTGCATCCTTGGAGTTTTCTTGGCGGATCTTTGTCGGAACTCTTCTTTTTGCATCAAAAGGTATGTCTACTCTCTCTTCTTCTCCTACATCTTTGTTTTTCTTTCCTTTTTGAGTTGAGACAGTAGAAGAGATGCTGCATCCTCTGTTGCAAACATCTCTCGAACATGTTCTCATGATCATCCTAAGGATTTAAGGCTAGAACAATGATCTTAACCATGATCATTGCAAGCTTTTGAAGGATTCATGATCAAACCATGATTTAATCTCTCGTTAATTTCCTAATCTGAATTCTCGATCTCTTTGGATCTTCTTTCATTGATCATGTTAGTGGTTAATGGTTGTGTTTTCTTTCTATGATCCATAATCCATAGAATTCTAGTTGTTCTCTTCTACCTTACTATGTGTTCTTCATGATGCATGATAGTACATATATGGTAGGTTTTAGTTCCTTATTTAGATTTATGCTTCTAAGCCTTATTCTATGAAGACCTATGCATGTTTTCATGTTTTCATTACCGAAAGCAATGATCCATCCTCCTATTGTTCTTGTCCTTGTTTTCTATTTCAAAATTCATCAAGATCCATGTTTGATTTATTTATGGTAACTTTTTGTTTCCTAATTTGGATCTTGATACCTTGATTTGATTAGTGTTTTGAGGTCCCCTATATGCTAGAATACTACTGATGTAGTCTACCCCTTGATTAGTACCCTCTTGAACCATCAAATTCGGATTTCATATCTCAAAACTCCGATTTTCTAAGCTATCGTCAGCTGCATTGGTCGACTGATTGGTCGATTGGACCACTCGACCAATCCACTCGACCAATGAGTACAAGAACTCCGAATTGGTCTGCTTTTGGATGCTTTGCTATATTTTTCTGTTAGGGATCTTTCCTAATATGTTGTATATACTTGTTTAGGACCTTCTTCTCAAGTTTGCCAAGATCTTACTTGATTTCTTAGGATTCTTTGCGAGTTATAAAAGGTAAGGATGGTTATTTCCTTAATTACATAGATAGCATGAATCTAGTTTCTATATTTGAATATCATTAATATGTTTCCTAAATTAGATTCTTACAATGATATACTCTTGTTGCATAACTTTGATTACAGTAGCATTACTTACTCATATTGAATTGATTCATGTATGATTTACTTACCAATGTTATACAAATGATTGTAAATATTGATTTCTTTCCATATATGGAGTTACCGTATATGTGATGATATGAATTGATGCATGTGTATGCTTACGTATGGTTTGGAAAGGAGAGGTGTCCTTTTGACATTTCTGTCCTTGGACTACTACGGGAATATTATGGGATGTTTCCGGAGATGCCCTCTGGACACCTTCCTAAACTGTTGGATGACATATATAGGATTGTCTAGTAGTGTTTGGCTAGGATGTCCTGTTATGTCGGACCCTAATCGGAGGGGTATTGAGACCGAACGACCCGTGGTAGCAATGGGGATTCATGGGCGCTCAAGACCGGTAACCAACCCGTGAGAGGACAGGAATCACATTGTGGGGGCCATTTATTGGTAGGGTTGCATATGGTTAGACTTGGGCTCACGGGCGCTTAAGACCGGTAACCAACCCGTGAGAGGACGTGAGAGCTTCCCGTTTACCATATGTGGATGATCAATAGGGTCGGTGAGTCCGTAGTCAGGGACTATGAGGACTCTAGTGTGAAGGATACCGGAAAGGATCGTCAGGGACGAGGAATGGAAGTATCTGGATCTGACTTGATGTAACCAAGTAGAAGACTTGCATTTGGCTAGGTATTACCCCCGACATGCGCCAAGACTTATACCAAATGGTTGTGAGAGAGTGTGTTGACTTAACCCCCCGCCAAGGTTTGTCCCGAGGGATGAAGGACCCATTACCAATCGGTCGCCCGAGATATCTTAAATGGTTGGAGGGAATCCAAGATATCTTAAATGGTTGAGGATGTGAGTGGACTTTCCTTAAGAAGTACGGTGCTATGACTTAAAGCATGTCTGCCAATAGAGACCAAGCATACATAGAGTTAGAATCATTCATTCATTGTTTGTCTCATATCATATTGCATTTATGTTTGTTCGGGAATTCTCGCCATTTATGTTATTATGGATTTTAATCGCCTTACCGGGTTTCTTTGAAACTCATTCCTTTATTGTACAATGTTGTTAGACTATCCTGCAGTACGGAATACTATGACGGTCCCTATGAAGAAGCGCAAGGCGAAGAGGCATATCTCCAGGAAGGTGATTGCGGTTACCACAATTACTCTGAAGATTCCACGGGTGGTTATGCTCCGTACGATGCTTAGTCCGACCATTGAGTGGAAGCGTCCTTGTGCTATCTATGAGATCTACACCTACAAGGATGTCGTCTACAAAGTGGAGAATAATTTAGTTACCCAATGTACTTGCTACTGGGATTAGCTTTTATCTAGTTTATTCTTTCGAGCTACTTTTCCGCTGGATGTAAAGTGGGATTTTTGCTTCACTTTACTTATCTGTTTGACACTCTGATTATATCTATTATTCCGTTTCGTTTATGATTCATTCTTTCATTATTGGATCTATGATTTATCTTCCGCACTCTTGTTATGGTTGTTCATGATTATGTTATTGTTTATGTGGGAGGTTGATCACTCGATACCTGATCTTCGGGCTGTGGATTCACACTCTCGGGTATGCCAGATAGGGTACCGGCTAGGAGGGCGTGACAGATTGGTATCAGAGCCCAAGGTTCGAGGAGATCCTAACCACAAAAGGCAACAACTGAACATTTCTGAGTCATTGATCTGAAGTGACTCTTCTACTCTTAGAAGTGAATAATAGAACACTGAATTAGAAACTTGAACTTTGAGGCATAACAGAACATTTCTGAATAACATACCATAATTATACTTGAACAAATGACACTAATGCAAGGAAAAGAAAAGTGCATAACATACAATAATTAAAGAGAAACAAAATGAACTTCATTAATTTCAAAAGTTTTTACAATGATTACATCTGAAATGCATAAATGGGAAATCCTAAGGTACAGTCTATCTAGGTGATCTACTCTGATCTCTATATGCTCTGAACTCCTCTGCTAGCTGAGTCACCTGATGCTCTATCCTGGTCTGTCGAGACTCCATCCTCTCGTACATCTGCTCCTGTCTGACCTCCATCCTCTCTAGCATGGAAGTCATTGATCTCATCTGTGCACTAAGATCTGAAGTCTCCGGAACCGCATGTGAAGGGCCACCTGCCTCGAAGTGTGATGAAGGAAACTCGTGATGTGAAACCCAGCCCTAACCTTGACCCGGAAACCTTGTTATTTGTAGGTCCGATGACCCGAAGTAAAGTAAGAAGTCAGCTTTGGGCCATCCCAGTAGAGGACTTGGTGTCTGGCTTTGAATCCATGAAGGTTGATGATGAGGTGCTATTTATGGAAACAGAATCCTGATGAAGATCTAATTAGTTGATGGACTTGGAGTGATCTCTATCTTGGTTTGAAGGCATTTCTACCTACTAGGTAAGTCACTTGACTTGTGTGCAAAACCCCTTTAGGTTTGGATTTGATCTGGGCCTTCAATTCCCTGTTTTGGCCTTGCTGTCTGCATTGGTCGACTGATTGGTCGATGGGGCGATCGACCAATCCACTCGACCAATGGGTCTTGTCTTTGGCAATTAGGTTGATTCTTGCTCTATTTAAGCCTAACCTCGAGTCCACTTCGTATTTGCTGCCTCCAAACCCTCTGGAACGAACCAAAGACCTCTGCAAGTCATCTCTCTTGCATCCTTGGAGTTTTCTTGGCGGATCTTCGTCGGAACTCTTCTTTTTGCATCAAAAGGTATGTCTACTCTCTCTTCTTCTCCTACATCTTTGTTTTTCTTTCCTTTTTGAGTTGAGACAGTAGAAGAGATGCTGCATCCTCTGTTGCAAACATCTCTGAACATGTTCTCATGATCATCCTAAGGATTTAAGGCTAGAACAATGATCTTAACCATGATCATTGCAAGCTTTTGAAGGATTCATGATCAAACCATGATTTAATCTCTGTTAATTTCCTAATCTGAATTCCCGATCTCTTTGGATCTTCTTTCATTGATCATGTTAGTGGTTAATGGTTGTGTTTTCTTTCTTTGATCCATAATCCATAGAATTCTAGTTGTTCTCTTCTACCTTGCTATGTGTTCTTCATGATGCATGATAGTACATATATGGTAGGTTTTATTTCCTTATTTAGATTTATGCTTCTAAGCCTTATACCATGAAGACCTATGCATGTTTTCATGTTTTCATTACCAAAGCAATGATCCATCTTCCTATTGTTCTTGTCCTTGTTTTCTATTTCAAACTTCATCAAGATCCATGTTTGATTTATTTATGGTAACTTTTTGTTTCCTAATTTGGGTCTTGATACCTTGATTTGATTAGTGTTTTGAGGTCCCCTATATGCTAGAATACTACTGATGTAGTCTACCCCTTGATTAGTACCCTCTTGAACCATCAAATTCGGATTTCATATCTCAAAACTCTGATTTTCTAAGCTACTGTCTGCATTGGTCGACTGATTGGTCGATTGGACCACTCGACCAATCCACTCGACCAATGAGTACAAGACAACTCGGAATTGGTCTGTTTCGGATGCTTTGCTATATTTTCTGTTAGGGATCTTTCCTAATATGTTGTATATACTTGTTTAGGACCTTCTTCTCAAGTTTGCCAAGATCTTACTTGATTTCTTAGGATTCTTTGCGAGTTATAAAAGGTAAGGATGGTTATTTCCTTAATTACATAGATAGCATGAATCTAGTTTCTATATTTGAATATCATTAATATGTTTCCTAAATTAGATTCTTACAATGATATACTACTGTTGCATAACTTTGATTACAGTAGCATTACTTATTCATATTGAATTGATTCATGTATGATTTACTTACCAATGTTATACAAATGATTGTAAATATTGATTTCTTTCCATATATGGAGTTACCGTATATGTGATGATATGAATTGATGCATGTGTATGCTTACGTATGGTTTGGAAAGGAGAGGTGTCCTTTTGACATTTCTGTCCTTGGACTACTACGGGAATATTATGGGATGTTTCCGGGAGATGCCCCTCTGGACACCTTCCTAAACTGTTGGATGACATATATAGGATTGTCTAGTAGTGTTTGGCTAGGATGTCCTGTTATGTCAGACCCTAATCGGAGGGGTATTGAGACCGAACGACCCGTGGTAGCAATGGGGATTCATGGGCGCTCAAGACCGGTAACCAACCCGTGAGAGGACAGGAATCACATTGTGGGGGCCATTTATTGGTAGGGTTGCATATGGTTAGACTTGGGCTCACGGGCGCTTAAGACCGGTAACCAACCCGTGAGAGGACGTGAGAGCTTCCCGTTTACCATATGTGGATGATCAATAGGGTTGGTGAGTCCGTAGTCGGGGACTATGAGGACTCTAGTGTGAAGGATACCGGAAAGGATCGTGGGGGACGAGGAATGGAAGTATCTGGATCGACTTGATGTAACCAAGTAGAAGACTTGCATTTGGCTAGGTATTACCCCGACATGCGCCAGCACTTATACCAAATGGTTGTGAGAGAGTGTGTTGACTTAACCCCCTGCCAAGGTTTGTCCTGAGGGATGAAGGACCCATTACCAATCGGTCGCCCGAGATATCTTAAATGGTTGGAGGGAATCCAAGATATCTTAAATGGTTGAGGATGTGAGTGGACTTTCCTTAAGAAGTACGGTGCTATGACTTAAAGCATGTCTGCCAATAGAGACCAGCATACATAGAGTTAGAATCATTCATTCATTGTTTGTCTCATATCATATTGCATTTATGTTTGTTCGGAATTCTGCCATTTATGTTATTATGGATTTTAATCGCCCTTCTTGGGTTTCTTTGAAACTCATTCCTTTATTGTACAATGTTGTTAGACTATCCTGCAGTACGGAATACTATGACGGTCCCTATGAAGAAGCGCAAGGCGAAGAGGCATATCTCCGGGGAAGGTGATTGCGGTTACCACAATTACTCGAAGATTCCACGGGTGGTTATGCTCCGTACGATGCTTAGTCCGACCATTGAGTGGAAGCGTCCTTGTGCTATCTATGAGATCTACACCT
This sequence comes from Hakea prostrata, assembly GCF_041222555.1. Classification (NCBI taxonomy): domain Eukaryota; kingdom Viridiplantae; phylum Streptophyta; class Magnoliopsida; order Proteales; family Proteaceae; genus Hakea; species Hakea prostrata. The sequence continues at coordinate 96,001 of NW_028291269.1, forward strand.
ACAAGGATGTCGTCTACAAAGTGGAGAATAATTTAGTTACCCAATGTACTTGCTACTGGGATTAGCTTTTATCTAGTTTATTCTTTCGAGCTACTTTTCCATTTGGATGTAAAGTGGGATTTTTGCTTCACTTTACTTATCTGTTTGACACTCGATTATATCTATTATTCCGTTTCGTTTATGATTCATTCTTTCATTATTGGATCTATGATTTATCTTCCGCACTCTTGTTATGGTTGTTCATGATTATGTTATTGTTTATGTGGGAGGTTGATCACTCGATACCGATCTTCGGGCTGTGGATTCACACTCTCGGGTATGCCGGATAGGGTACCGGCCGGGAGGGCGTGACATGATTGGTATCGAGCCCAAGGTTCGAGGAGATCCTAACCACAAAAGGCAACAACTGAACATTTCCGAGTCATTGATCTGAAGTGACTCTTCTACTCTTAGAAGTGAATAATAGAACACCTGAATTAGAAACTTGAACTTTGAGGCATAACAGAACATTTCTGGAATAACATACCATAATTATACTTGAACAAATGACACTAATGCAAGGAAAAGAAAAGTGCATAACATACAATAATTAAAGAGAAACAAAATGAACTTCATTAATTTCAAAAGTTTTTACAATGATTACATCCGAAATGCATAAATGGGAAATCCTAAGGTAGGGTCTATCTAGGTGATCTACTACGATCTCTATATGCTCGAACTCCTCTGGCTAGCGGAGTCACCCGATGCTCTATCGGTGGTCTGTCGAGACTCCATCCTCTCGTACATCTGCTCTGTCGACCTCCATCCTCTCTAGCATGGAAGTCATCGATCTCATCTTGGTGCGACTGTCGTCTCCGAAAGGGGGGGGAGGGGGGCCGCGGGGGGGGGGTGGTGGGGGAGGGGGGTGGGGGGACCCCCCCCCCACCTCTGCCGCGGACCCGGTTTTTTGTGGGGTGGGTGGCCGCGGTAAGGGGGAGGGGGGTTGGGGGGCGGCCGGGGGGGGGGGGGGGGGGGGGGGGGGGGGGGGGGGGCGGGGTTGATGATGAGGTGCTATTTATGGAAACAGAATCTGATGAAGATCTAATTAGTTGATGGACTTGGAGTGATCTCTATCTTGGTTTGAAGGCATTTCTACCTACTAGGTAAGTCACTTGACTTGTGTGCAAAACCCCTTTAGGTTTGGATTTGATCCGGGCCTTCAATTCCCTGTTTTGGCCTTCTTTGTCTGCATTGGTCGTTGATTGGTCGGCTGGGCCGATCGACCAATCCACTCGACCAATGGGTCTTGTCTTTGGCAATTAGGTTGATTCTTGCTCTATTTAAGCCTAACCTCGAGTCCACTTCGTATTTGCTGCCTCCAAACCCTCCGGAGCAGACCAAAGACCTCTGCAAGTCATCTCTCTTGCATCCTTGGAGTTTTCTTGGCGGATCTTCGTCGGAACTCTTCTTTTTGCATCAAAAGGTATGTCTACTCTCTCTTCTTCTCCTACATCTTTGTTTTTCTTTCCTTTTTGAGTTGAGACAGTAGAAGAGATCCTGCATCCTCTGTTGCAAACATCTCTGAACATGTTCTCATGATCATCCTAAGGATTAAAGGCTAGAACAATGATCTTAACCATGATCATTGCAAGCTTTTGAAGGATTCATGATCAAACCATGATTTAATCTCTGTTAATTTCCTAATCTGAATTCTGATCTCTTTGGATCTTCTTTCATTGATCATGTTAGTGGTTAATGGTTGTGTTTTCTTTCTTTGATCCATAATCCATAGAATTCTAGTTGTTCTCTTCTACCTTGCTATGTGTTCTTCATGATGCATGATAGTACATATATGGTAGGTTTTATTTCCTTATTTAGATTTATGCTTCTAAGCCTTATACCATGAAGACCTATGCATGTTTTCATGTTTTCATTACCGAAAGCAATGATCCATCTTCCTATTGTTCTTGTCCTTGTTTTCTATTTCAAACTTCATCAAGATCCATGTTTGATTTATTTATGGTAACTTTTTGTTTCCTAATTTGGGTCTTGATACCTTGATTTGATTAGTGTTTTGAGGTCCCCTATATGCTAGAATACTACTGATGTAGTCTACCCCTTGATTAGTACCCTCTTGAACCATCAAATTCGGATTTCATATCTCAAAACTCTGATTTTCTAAGCTCTCTGTCTGCATTGGTCGTTGATTGGTCGTTGGACCACTCGACCAATCCACTCGACCAATGAGTACGGCAACTCCGAATTGGTGCATTTCGGATGCTTTGCTATATTTTTCTGTTAGGGATCTTTCCTAATATGTGTATATACTTGTTTAGGACCTTCTTCTCAAGTTTGCCAAGATCTTACTTGATTTCTTAGGATTCTTTGCGAGTTATAAAAGGTAAGGATGGTTATTTCCTTAATTACATAGATAGCATGAATCTAGTTTCTATATTTGAATATCATTAATATGTTTCCTAAATTAGATTCTTACAATGATATACTACTGTTGCATAACTTTGATTACGGTAGCATTACTTATTCATATTGAATTGATTCATGTATGATTTACTTACCAATGTTATACAAATGTTTGTAAATATTGATTTCTTTCCATATATGGAGTTACCATATATGTGATGATATGAATTGATGCATGTGTATGCTTACGTATGGTTTGGGAAGGAGAGGTGTCCTTTTGACATTTCTGTCCTTGGACTACTACGGGAATATTATGGGATGTTTCCGGAGATGCCCTCTGGACACCTTCCTAAAGCTGTTGGATGACATATCTAGGATTGTCTAGTAGTGTTTGGCTAGGATGTCTGTTATGTCGGACCCTAATCGGAGGGGTATTGAGACCGAACGACCCGTGGTAGCAATGGGGATTCATGGGCGCTCAAGACCGGTAACCAACCCGTGAGAGGACGGGAATCACATTGTGGGGGCCATTTATTGGTAGGGTTGCATATGGTTAGACTTGGGCTCACGGGCGCTTAAGACCGGTAACCAACCCGTGAAAGGACGTGAGAGCTTCCCGTTTACCATATGTGGATGATCAATAGGGTTGGTGAGTCCGTAGTCGGGGACTATGAGGACTCTAGTGTGAAGGATACCGGAAAGGATCGTCGGGGACGAGGAATGGAAGTATCTGGATCGACTTGATGTAACCAAGTAGAAGACTTGCATTTGGCTAGGTATTACCACGACATGCGCCGGTGCTTATACCAAATGGTTGTGAGAGAGTGTGTTGACTTAACCCCCTGCCAAGGTTTGTCCGAGGGATGCCGGACCCATTACCAACTGATGATGAGTGATTGAGACTTTCCTACTGAAGTACGGTGCTATGACTTAAAGCATGTACGCCAATAGAGACCAGCATACATAGAGTTAGAATCATTCATTCATTGTTTGTCTCATATCATATTGCATTTATGATTGTTACGGAATTCTGCCATATATGTTATTATGGATTTTAAGCGCCTTCTTGAGTTTCTTGAAACTCATTCCTTTATTGTACAATGTTGTTAGACTATCCTGCAGTACGGAATACTATGACGGTCCCTACGAGGAAGCGCAAGGCGAAGAGGCATATCTCCGGGGAAGGTGATTGCGGTTACCACAATTACTCACGAAGATTCCGCGGGTGGTTATGCTCCGTACAATGCTTAGTCCGACCATTGAGTGGAAGCGTCCTTGTGCTATTTATGAGATCTACACCTACAAGGATGTCGTCTACAAAGTGGAGAATAATTTAGTTACCCAATGTACTTGCTCTTTGGGATTAGCTTTTATCTAGTTTATTCTTTCGAGCTACTTTTCATTTGGATGTAAAGTGGGATTTTTGCTTCACTTTACTTATCTGTTGACACTACGATTATATATCTATTATTCCGTTTCGTTTATGATTCATTCTTTCTTTATTGAATCTATGATTTATCTTCCGCACTCTTGTTATGGTTGTTCGTGATTATGTTATTGCTTATGTGGGAGGTTGATCACTCGATACCTGATCTTCGGGCTGTGGATCACACTCTCGGGTATGCCGGATAGGGTACCGGCTGGGAGGCGTGTGACATGATTGGTATCGAGCTCAAGGTTCGAGGAGATCCTAACCACAAAAGGCAACAACTGAACATTCTGAGTCATTGATCCGAAGTGACTCTTCTACTCTTAGAAGTGAATAATAGAACACTTTGAATTAGAAACTTGAACTTTGAGGCATAATGAGAACATTTACGAATAACATACCATAATTATACTTGAACAAATGACACTAATGCAAGGAAAAGAAAAGTGCATAACATACAATAATTAAAGAGAAACAAAATGAACTTCATTAATTTCAAAAGTTTTTACAATGATTACATCGAAAAGCATAAATGGAAAATCCTAAGGTACGGTCTATCTAGGTGATCTACTCGATCTCTATATGCTACGAACTCCTCTGCTAGGCTGAGTCACACGATGCTCTATCTGTCTGTCGAGACTCCATCCTCTCGTACATCTGCTCTGTCGACCTCCATCCTCTCTAGCATGGAAGTCATCGATCTCATCTGTGCACCAAGATCTGAAGTCTCGGAACCGCATGTGAAGGGCCACCTGCCTCGAAATGTGATGAAGGAAACTCGTGATGCACGAGCTCGGCCTCGCGCATATCTGTATCATCTCCGGCCTGATCATCACTATCGGGACCGATATCCTCTCCTCCATCCTCGGATCCCTCATCCTCATCCTCGATTCATCATCATCCTCACCCTCCGGACCGGGAGATCTCTCTAGCGATGTAGTCTCATCGTCGAATGGTCCGAGTCCCAATGGGGTATCCTGTGATCTAGTGTCCATCGGAGTATCCTCGAAACTCACCCCGAAATGCCGAAGAAGATCGTCAAAGTCGAAGCCTCCCATAGCAAAGGTTCCGCATGCTAGGCCGCGAGAACTAAGTCCGGCATGACCTGCTGAATGATGTAGGAAAGATCGATCTCGAAGCCCATGTAGATGCGGTAAATGACCAAGGCCTCCATCATTGTGACCCGATGGTGATGTCCGGCTTTCGGCATGATGTTTCGGCCGACTATGCGACCGATAATACGTGCGAGAACCCGTCATCGGTCCGCTAGTCCTCGGTGTGAAGCATCGGCGGCTATCCCATAGCGTAGAGCATATCTCGCGAAGCTCGTACGGCATCGGATGGCTGTCCGAGTGCTGCTCCGGCGGTATCCACACACACTGATGTGGGTAGTAAGGGACTGCGGGATCTCGGCCGGTGTCCGGGTGGAGAAACGAATACGTGTGCGATGGACCCTGCTCCCTGAGGACAAGTGCGAGTGGATGTCCACGGCCCCAGAGCCTCCTCTGTGTAAGTAAGGTTCTTTGAAGAACAACCTCACTAGCTCCGGGTATACCGGCAAATCCTCGGTGAAGAGGTGAGTCCTTTGTAAAGTGTCGAACCTCTGTCGGATCTGAAGGCTACGAGCTGGCGTAAGTGAAGTAGACGCCCCATCTCGATGTTACGATGGCTGAAGTAGGCCTCGTACGAAACTCGGCTGAGGTGTGTCAAATAGGTCCGGTCTCCTAACCTCCTCTCTGGGCTCGAAAGGAACGACCCCCCCTGCCCCTGAGAGCACCTACGATGCGACCTCTACCTCTACCTCCTCCTCGTCCTCCCCTCTGCATGATGTATACGTGAAAGAGACAAGAGACATTTCCAATTAGTGCTATTTCAAGATTTTAGCCAAAAGGGTATTTTCGTAATTTTTCGGAAAATTTCAAATTTGGGGGAAATTTGATTTGAACATACTAGCATGTGCACAATACTTGGAATTTCATGTCTATGAAGTTGTTTTGATGAAAATCGATCGAAAACTTGGATTAAAGCGAAAAATTCAGCAAGAAGAAATTTGGGGATTTTGCAATTTAGGTCAAAATTGGATTTTTGAAAAGTTGAAATTGGTTAAATCAAATTGTATGGACCTATCTACAATGTCATCTTGAGCATGTAGCATTTGATCTCGTGCGAAAATTTCAAGCGGTTTGAGAGAAAACGAAATTTTTCTAAAGATATCGATTTCGGTATAAAACTTTGCGAGATGAGCACCAAATGTGTTAAAACTTGTTGTCTATGCATGGCATTGTGTTTAAAACCTAGGGAATATGTTTCTAAGCATTCCTAAGCATGATTTCTAGCATTGGATACAAGTAAAGCATGGTTTTATTGAAATGCAAGCATGAGAAGATGAAAATGGAAGAAAGAATGAGAGATTTACCTTGTTTTTGAAGATGGTGTGTTGTGGTGTTGTTGTTGAAGCACTAAATCACCTCAAGAACACTTGTGGGAACACTTGGATATTTTCCCTAGAGCTCTCTCACCTTTGGAAGAAGTTAGAATGAGGTTGGAATGTGGAAATGAGGCTTATAATGCGAATTTTCGTATTACTGTCTTCATTAGTCGGCGATTGGTCGGTTGGGTCACTCGACCAACCACTCGACCAATGGTCACGGTGACCTCATTTGCTGTTGAATTTTTGGAAAATGTGATTTTTGCCTTATGGAATATTGTTTGATGACTATATGGATATATTTGATCATGATTTAAGTTTTCAAATCATTTGGACTTGTGGTTTATGTTGAATCTTCGAAATTCGGTATTTTGATGTTCTCGGTTTTTGCGAGAATGGTTACTACGAGAAGTGGGCGTGGTGAATCCGGTGGTCATGGTGGTGGTGAAGTACCTCGGGGAGGTGGTGAAGTACCTCATGGAGGTGGTGAGATACCAAATGCTGATCGGGGTACTCATGAGATCCCTGGTGCCCCGAATGTTGGAAGTTTCGAGAGATATTGCCAATATCATGGGCAATATGATGCGGCGACAAGCGGCTCGGTTCAACCGGATGTTGGTGGGTTTCATGACTCTGCATAATGAGACCCGGGCTGGTGCTAATGTGAATCCTCATGCCGCGATCTGAATGCGGGAGGTTTATTTGGAACTCCTCATACTACTTTGATGGAGAGTTTTACGAAGATGCAAGTACCCACTTTTCTTGGAGTTACCAAGGACCCCTTGTTTCCTAACAAGTGGCTTCGTGAGTTGGAGAAGGCTTTCCGGCATCTGCAATGCTCGGAAGCTCGAGAAGATTTTGTTTCTTTGAGCGGAAGTTGCAACAAGAAGGCTGATGCATGGTGGATCTCCACTCGTCTGTTTTGGAAGGTTTGCATGCGGGAGTTGTAACTTGGGAGTTATTCAAAGAGGCTTTTTGTATGAACTACTTTCCCGAGGCGGTGAAGGATGCAAAGGAAGCGGAGTTTATGATTCGACTCAAGGAACTTTGTACGTGTTGGAGTACCAACGGAAGTTCGAGGAGCTTCATTTCTTTGCTCCAGATTCTTTGAAGGAAGACCTCGCCAAAGCAAAGAAGTTCTTCAAAGGCTGCGCCCTGCCATTAAAGCTTACCTCACGGTCCGGCCTATTGTGAGCTATGCTCAAGTGGTGCGAGAACTCGAAGAAGTTGGAAGAAACGAGAGAAGGAAAGTGCTCGTGTGCAAAAGCCTTGGCGATCAAGGAATTCTGGTTTGGTGGATCGCAATGACCGTCGTTATGTGAGACCTACACCCTACCCCACTCCTACCTTTCGGGCTAAGAGTGTGAGGTCGAGAACACGGGTTTTCGGCAGCCCGGCCGGTTTAAACGGTATGGCGGAAACCGATCACCGGCAAATGCAAGTGCAAGTGCAAGTGCGAGTGCAAGGCCTTTTGTTCGGAAGTCCTCTGTTGCAGCCACCCCTGTTGGATCCGGCAATCTGTTTGCTTCTCTGCAAGCAAGCTGGTCATTTTGCTCGTGCTGTCCCGAAGCGGCCCTTGACAGCCTGCCCGGTGGTGAAGAGTGCTCCTGCTCCTCCCTCTGGTAGGTTTTCGGTATTTCCGATCTTGAGCAAGATCCAAGCCATGATGTGATTACGGGTACATTGTTAGTCGCTTCTATTTCTGCATTTGTCTTATTTGATACGGGTGCATCTCATTCGTTCATGTCATCTGCATTCATCAAGAAGACTAACCTAATCCACGAGAAGTTGTCTAGTTGTTTATTGATTAGTACACCTCTTTGGTCTGTTGTGAAACTAGATAAGGGGTTATCTAAATGTCTGTGTTGATTGGTGAAAAGAACTTGGAAGCCAATTTTGTGATTCTTGACATGAAGGACTTCGATGTTATTTTGGGAATTGATTGGTTGTGACCCCACAAAGCTGTGTTCCTTTGTTCCTCAAAGAAGATTCAGTTCCATATTTGTGGAAGTCCGGTCTTTGAATTTCAAGGTGAAAAGAGAAGGGTTTGTAAGAAGGTCTTTATGCTGCTTGATGCAAGTCTATGCCCTAGTGGATGATGCTTCATGCGAAGGCAAGGGTATAGTGGAGAAAAGAGTCGATGAAGTCGAGTTATGCTGCGACTTTGTTGATGTCTTCCACGATGATCTATCGGGAGTGCCTCCGGACGAGAGATGTCGAATTCTCTATTGATCTCGTCCCTGGTGCCGCTCCTGTATCTAAAGCTCCGTATAGGATGGCTCCTACTGAGTTGAAAGAGTTGCAAAATCGGTTGAATGAGCTCATTGATAGAGGTTTCGTACAGCCTAGTGTGTCACCTTGGGGAGCTCCGGTCTTGTTCGTCAAGAAGAAAGACGGTAGTATGCGCTTGTGCATTGACTACCGTGAGTTGAATAAGTTGACTATCAAGAATAGATATCCGCTGCCCGAGAATCGATGATCTCTTCGATCGGTTGAAGGGTGCGATTGTGTTCTCAAAGATTGACTTAAGGTCCGGATATCACCAATTGAAAGTGAAGTCTAGTGATATCTTCAAGACGGCTTTCCGAGCGCGGTATGGTCACTACGAGTTTAGAGTCATGCCTTTCGGATTGACCAATGCTCTGCGGTGTTCATGGACCTCATGAACCGAGTATTTCATGATGTGCTTGATAAGTTTGTGATTGTTTTCATTGATGACATCTTGATCTATTCGAAGAGCGAAGAAGAGCATGCGAGTCATCTAAGTTTCACTTTGCAAAGGTTGCGAGAAAAGAAGTTGTTTGCTAAGTTTAGCAAGTGTGATTTACGGCTTAAGAGAGTGGTTTTCCTTGGTCATGTAGTTTCAGCCGAAGGTATTCGTGTCGATCTGAAAAGGTCCAAGTTTGTGGCTGATTGGGAGAGACCGAAGTCGATAGCGGAAATAAGAAGTTTTCTTGGATTGGCGGGTTACTACCGAAGGTTTATTGAGAACTTTTCTCGGTTGGCTGCTCCTATGACTAAGTTGACCGGGAAAGAAGAGAAGTTTGTTTGGTGCGCCTTTGTGAGAAGAATTTCCAAGAGTTGAAGGATAGATTGACAAGTGCCCCGGTTTTGACTATACGATAGTTCCGGTGGTATGACGGTTTATACCGATGCGTCAAAGATTGGTTTGGGTTGTGTCTTGATGCAACATGGCAAGGTCGTAGCCTATGCTTCTCGGCAATTGAAGGATTATGGCGGAATTACCCCACTCACGATCTAGAACTTGCCGCCGTTGTCTTTGCTTTGAAGATTTGGAGACATTATCTTTACGGTGAGAAGATTGCCATTTTCACGGATCATAAGAGTTTGAAGTACTTCTTTACCCAAAAGGAGTTGAACATGAGACAAAGGAGATGGTTGGAACTCGTCTCCGATTATGATTGTGATATTCGGTATCATCTGGGAAAGCAAATGTTGTTGCTGATGCTCTTAGTAGGAAGAACCGGAAGAAGACTTTGGATTTGAATGCTTTGAGTTTACCATTGTGGTCTTCTATTGAGAGTTTTGATTTGGAAATCGTTCTGAGAATTCCGATTTTATTCTTTACTGCCATGACGGCAAGATCGGGTCTTAGAGATAAGATTGTTGCTCTGCGAGTTACGATCAAGAGTTTTTGACCAAAGTTGAGAAGATTTCTTCGAATCTGAGTCGGACCCCGACTTTGGTATATCCATGGATGGTGCTTTGTTGTTTAGAGGAAGGCGTGTGTGCACTGCAAGCGATGAAGTTAAGAATGAAATATTGAAGGAAGCACACCGGTCGGTCTTTCTTGTACACCGGGAAGCACCAAGATGTACAAGGACTTGAAGGAACATTTTTGGTGGATTGGTCTAAAGGCGGATGTTGGCGATTTTGTTGCCAAGTGTGAGACTTGCCAACGTGTGAAAGCCGTTCGACAACCTCCATCCGGATTACTTCAACCCCTTCCTATTCCTAGTTGGAAGTGGGAAGATATTTCCATGGACTTTGTGACTAGCTTGCCTCGGACAAGTAAAGGCAATGACCTTGTGTGGGTGATTGTTGATAGGTTGACCAAATCAGCCCATTTCATTCCTATGAAGATCACTCTTACTCCGGATAAGCTAGCCGGGCTTTATGTGGATAATGTGGTTCGTCTGCATGGTGTGCCATTGAGTATTGTCTCGGATCAATTATGGATCATGGAAAAGAAAACCTGATAATTAACTACTAACATGATCAAAAGAAGATCGAAAGAGATGGAAATTCAGATTAGAAGTTTAATCAAAGGTAGATCGTGGTTTGATGTGATTCCTTCAAAAGCTTGCAATGATCATGGTTAAGATCATTGTTAGCCCTCAAATCCTTACGAGATGTGAAGACATGTTCGAGATGTTTGCAACGAGAGAATGCAGCATCTCTTCTCTTTGTCTCAACTCAAAAAGGAAAGAAAAACAAAGATGGAGGAGAAGAAGAGAGAGTAGACATACCTTTTGATGCAAAAAGAAGAGTTTCGTGCAGATCCATCAAGAAAACACCAAGGATGCAAGAGAGATGACTTACGGGTCTTTGGTTCGTTCCGGAGGGTTTGGAGGCAGCAAATGCGAAGTGGACTCGAGATTGGACTTAAATAGAGCAAGAACAACCTAATTGCCAAAGACGACACTCATTGGTCGAGTGGATTGGTCGACTGGCCCGGTCGACCAATCGTCGACCAATCTTTGACGGTAAGACCAAGCGGGGGAATTGAAGGTCCGGATCAAATCCAATCCTAAAGGGGTTTGCACACAAGTCAAGTGACTTACCTAATAGGTAGAAATGCCTTCAAACCAAGATAGAGAGCACTCCAAGTCCATCAACTAATCAGATATTCATCAGGATTCAGTTTCCATAAATAGAACCTCATCATCAACTTTCATGGATTCAAAAGCCGGACACCCAAGTCCTCTCGGGATGGCCCAAAGCCGACTTCTTACTTTACTTCGGGTCATCGGACCTACAAGTAACAAGGTTTCCCGGGTCAAGGTTAGGGCTGGGTTTTACACCACTCTGGTGAGGCTTTCCAACCCAATCATGAACATTCTTCTTCGGCCTCTGCTTGTTCTCAAGGGCCTTTTGTTCTTTTGTAGAGGCTTTATTATCCCCCTGGCGTGCGTCTAGGATCTCCGTCACCTATGCCTGCTTCTGACATCTTTGCACCAGTTCAGCATAAGTGGTAGGCATGTCTTGAAGTAATAACTCCAAAAGTCGTCGGTTAGTGAGTTAAGTGAACAAAGCAGTTTTAGCCACTTGTTCATCTAGATTCTCGATCTCCATTGTAACCTTGTTGAATCTTTTCAGGTATTCCCGAATCGATTCACTTTTCCCTTGTCTGATTGTGAACAAGGTCTCCTCTGTCTTTTTGATCTGGATTCCGCTTTGGAATCGTCCTATGAATTTACGCAAAAATCGTCCTATGAATTTACCAATTCTTCAAAATCCATGATCCTTCCCGAAGGGAGGTTTGAAGACCATTTTTGTGCTGCTCCAATTAAGGATGAACCGAAAACTCTACAAAGGATTTCATCGGAATTACCTGCAACAGCCATAGTCTGCTGATAGTAACTGATATGAGAGGTGGGATCTCCCAAACCATTGAACGTGGAAAAGGTTGGCAAACGGAAATTGTGAGGAAACTGATATCCGGCTATGGGCCCGGCAAACAGAGTTTTTTGAATAACCAAATAAATATCATCGGTTATTCTCCCTCTTGCCAATTGTTCGAGTTTTTGATTGATATTGGCCAATTCTTGACCAATATGAGCTGACCGATCTTTGAAGACACGATCATTCTCCTGAGCTGTACGCCTGATAGTTGGTGAGTGGGTTCGTACTCCTGCACCTAACCTCGTATTTGAATCGGTTGTACTTCCTTGCGGTCCTTCGAACCGATCGTCTCTCCTAGGGAGTTCTCCATTTCTCCTAGGTTCTCTTTCTTGCCACCGGTCGCCTTCCCGGAAATTCTGACTGACATTCTGGTCATCAATCAGTCTTTGCTCCCTTTGTAATGCGTGCCTTCCGGCATCACGGTGATCAGGTGCTTGCGGTGCCACCACTTGTCTAGTCAGCGTACGGAGCGTCTGACTCACCTCCAATAACTGGAGTTTCGGTTGATCTAGTTGATCTTTGGAGTGGATCTTGAGGGATATCTCGGATTATTTGCTCCTAGAATTTGAATGCTAGCATCTCACTAGGCCTTGCTTTTGCCACCGCTACTGATGATCTAGTCACCATGGCTTTCTGAAGCGTTTCTCATAGACGACGCCAAATGATGCGTCCAAAATCTGCTCAGCCCTTAGATCTCTTGTGGATGACCTGCAAAAATGAATGTCAGATGTGGCCCGACCACTGGGATCGGGAATCCACCTCCGAAGGCTAAGTCAGTTGATGAACTTAATCACAAACAGCTCTGCTTGAGCACAGAGCTAAGGAATGAATAACGAGAATACGATTCGGATTGTATGTGTCCTTCTACCTTGTGAATAGGTGATGTCTTATATAGAGTGTACCTTGAATCTCCTTCATTGAATGTATTTGAGCCTTCTTCGGATAGTCGTTAGATCTTAATGGATAGATCCGTTGAGTGATAGCTCTCTACTAGGTTGGACTAGTAGATGACTCCTTTGATAATACGATCGCTATATGGTAGTTATCCATATAATAGCGACAAGCAACAGACGCAAATGCTGTTACCCGTCTTTTTGATGATTAGTCCATTCCGATCGTAATGGATTAGGGCATGCTTGTGACTGAGTTAGTTTTTCTTCCTCGGCAAGCTATCTCCTGGACCCGGCTCGCTCGGAAGTGAGTCGATTCCTTTAGTCCGGACCGGGGTCGAGGATCAAACCAAGGTTGAACTAGGTTCGGTTATATTTTCTCCATATCAGATCCAATGGGTTCAATTTGGATGGCCCACAATCGTCTTCTTCCTTCACTTCGGGTCTTCGGATCTACACATGGATATTTGGATTAGGTTTTTGTGGGATTACACAAAATGTGTTCAACCAATTTCCTACTTTTTATTGAAATCTCCAAATAGTCCCAAGCAAAGTAATCTTTATTTGCTTTAAAGATGGTTACAAGTTTTTCTTTGAATCTCTTGGATCGAAAACCACTATCAGAGGGTCTTGGAATTTGATCATTCTATCTTCCATCTCAAGGGGAGCCATGGCCATTTCCTTTATTTGCATCTTGCCATATAGCGTCTCTTGGTCTACGCAAACTTGAACCATCTTCTCATATGTAAGCTTTCTCTCCAAATGAGAGACTGAGAGTCATCTGAATATGCTCTCAACAACTTCACTTGTTGTTTGGTCACGGTTCCTAGTTAGGCAAATCCTCCTCAATCTCGTCAACTATTGATGGTCTGGCCGATGAAGTAGTCACACCTTAAGCCAATATTGTGGCTGCTATAGACATCATTGCTTGTCAACCTAAGTGGTCGAATTCCAAGAAACGATTGGGTGCTACCTCACTGTTATATAAGTAAGCATCCACATTGTGTGCATTGACCAAGAAGGGCCTACTATCTAGCTATGCTTCATCTACTCCACCTTTTTTGTTCCACAGGATGAGTAGTTGGTGGAGTATTGATGCAATGCAATGATTTGTGTGGATTCAACCTCTTCCCAAAAAAGATTGTAAGTCACACTAGCACGCATGATGAAAAATGTAGTTATGCTTGTCTTGTCTCACACCATAACATCTACAAGCATACCCACTACTTCTCTATCCAAGTCTAGTTAACATTTTTGCTGGTAGACTATTGATTGTTGCTTGGTCATCAATCAGTACTCTAGCAGTTTGTCATCCATTCAACTTTGCCTTGACACACAATAGGCATAAGTGTTAAGTCATCTTAATGGATTAGGAAAATTGTATTTTTGAAACATTGATTGTTGCCATAGATGCTCCTTTTTTTTCCTTCCAAAACCTTGTCATGTTCTAGTAATATTCAAAATTTTCTCTTTACTTTAGATGTAGTTTGGAACCCATGGAAGCCAATTGTGGATTTGAGTTGATTCTGTTTGTACTTGGAGATTGGTTGATTGCCTGGTCACCCTCGGTGACCAACCCGAGAGACCAATCCCCCTAGTTGACTACCCTGGTTGCCCCAGGCAACCCATTTGACCAACCACTCCCCGCAGTGTTGGGTTTTGTTTTTCTCTTTGGTATAGGACTTCTAAGGTTGTTTCTAACCTTGAACCAACATGTAATTAGGATTTTTTAAGAAGTGTGAGCATACGTTTTGATTGTCTTTGAAGAGTAGCAAATCAATCAGAAGGTGAGGCGTTCACTTGTATATAATCATTGTTACATTCTAAATTGATAGAAAACTTACATATTGATATACATGTTGCTATCTATGACTTAGGCATGATGATAATGCTCTGAAAGTATAGAATACAAGGTAATTTGATTATGATATTTGTGTTTTGATTAATCTTGAGGTACTTTGGACTTGAATTGAAATTGAAAATTATGAATAATGTAAAGTACTTTTAATTCCTTTTGTGGGAGGTTGTCGTTTGGTGTGACTTTGAATTGAGGAATACTTGCTTGGTATTCCTAGCTTGGGATATCAGGGGCTATGGGATGGGACATTGTCCTCTGATGCTCCCAACACTTTTCACAATTGATGTCTTTCATGACTAGGAGACCTAGAAGAACATGGTTAGGCACCCCATCATATCACGCCCTATTGGTGGGAGTATAGATGCCGAGTGACTCGTGGCAGAGTGTCACATCCACCCAGCCGGTACCCTATCTGGCATACCCGAGAATGTGATCCATAGTCCAAGGATCAAGAATCGAGGGACCATGCCTCCCACATACGCGATAACACAATCATGAACAATAATAATCAAGGTAAAAGCAACTAATAATAGATATCATGAATAAGATAAGATTCAATAAATCAAAGTGCGGAAAATAGATAATGTCAATATGTAAGTGTGATCATAAATATGAGAGAATAAGTGAAAATCACTCTCTCGAAGCAACGGAAATGAAGTATAATCAAGTTAGTTACAATCCCATGTTTCAAAAGATAATTCAAAGGAAGTTAATTACATAACCAATTGTTCCATAATAAACTAGGGAAATGGGGCACTAGACTAGGGTTTCTTCTATCCTAATGATCGTCTCCTCATAGGTGTGGATGAAGAAAGCCCAGCTCTGCCGCTCCCGCACTATCGTGGGGCTAACCCTGGTACGAAGAGTAATCCTCTTCGGCACCAAAACTCTGATCTTCACTGAAGCTACCACCCAGAGGGTAGTATGCGGGATCAAAGTCCGTCTCGAAGAAGGCGCCACCAGAATCTTCGGTACCTGTAGGATAATCTAAAAACATTGTACAAAAGGAATGAGTTCGAAGAACTCAGCAAGGTAGTTATTCCATAATTTAAAACCATACATATACAAAACATAACATAATGCAATGTGATATGAAACATATGATGCAAGTATGGTTCTAACTCTATGAATGCCGGTCTCTAAGGTAGACATGCTTTAAGTCATAGCACCATACTTCTTTGGGATGTCAGTCACTCTCCCTCAACCCATTCCGTATCTTGGGAATGCCGTGGTAATTGGGTAAAGTCCTCTCAAACTATGGTAGGGGAATCGGTCACCGCTCTCTCACATCACCGTTTGGTATAAGTACTAGCACATGTCACAGTAAAGCCTAGCCCAATGCAAGTCATCTACTCAGTCATATCAAGTTAGATCCAGATACGTCCATTCCTCACCCTTGGCGATCCTTTCCGGTATCCTTCACACTAGAGTCAGCATAATCCCAGATTACGAACTCATCAACCCTATTGGTCATCCACAAATAGTAAATGGGAAGCTCTCACATCCTCTCACGGATTGGTTACCGGTCTTGAGCGCTCGTGAGCCCAAGTCTAGCTATTTGCAACCCTACCAATAAATGGCCCCTTTCGGGTATCCGTAGCATGGTTTATGTCCCCTACCGGATTGGTTACCGGCCTAGAGCGCCCATCAAACCATACACTACCACGGGTTGTTCGGTCTCAATACCCTTCCGATTCGGGTCTGACATGACAAGGACAATCCTAGCCATACAACTAGACAATCCTATATATGTCATCCAATAACCGGGGAAAGTGTCGATAGGCACCTTCGGAGAACATCCCATACTATTCCCTCCGATGCCCAAGGACAGAAGTGTCAATAGGACACTCCCCAATCCCAAGTTATACGTAGGCAATCACATATTCAAGTTCATCATTTCTCATGAATTCAATACATCTTCATGATAAAAGTTAAATCATAATATTGAAATGATTCATCATAGACACAAGTAATCAAGAATAATAAATTAATATGACAAGAGTATATGAATCGCAATACTACTGTCCTAAAACATGTATAATAGTCTTATAATAATTAAAAATAATCAAGAGACTATGTTCTGTAAGTATAAGCACAAATCATAAGTTTATGGCCTATGTGTTTATGGAGATAACCATCCTTACCTTAGGTTGAGTTGATGATGAATTGAGAATTACCAAGAAATGGTCCAAAAGAAATGTTAAAACCCTAAACAAACATCAATAATAAGTTAGAGAAGAAATCGGGAAGATCGGATGTTAAACGGGTCAAAACTGGCTAAGGTTGCTGTCAGCAACAACTTTGGTTGATGGTCTTTGGTCGATGGCATCGACCAAGGAGGATCAACCAAAAATTCTTCGTGACAGAATAGTGGATTTTGGGGGTTTTGATCCGAAATTGGTTTTCCGGGGTTCAGATCAATCCGAAACTTGGAGGAATGCTTAATAACAGTATGAGGACACTAAAAATCAACAAATTAACATAATCCAATGGTCTAAATAGAAAGCCCCAAATTTAGCTATCAAGTTCAAGAGACAAGCATCATAGTATGAATTGGAATTGATTGCATTGGCATTGAAAAGGCATGCATTAGCTAGGGGAACTTATAGAAATTTGATTAGAATCATATGCTAGTGATAAACATGTACATAGCATACCATACAACTCAGTTTTGTACAAAATGGCATGATGTTAAGAGGAAAATCAAAGAATACATATGCTAGGCTTGAGATGGGGGCATAGCATCAATAGATAGCTAAAAGGATCATAGGTTAAGCAAGGGTGGACACTTGGAGTGATGGTTGCAAGGTTATAGCACCATCTCCAAGGTCTCAACAACAAAAGAGGGAAAGAAAAGAATATAAAAAGGTAGAATAGAGAGTGGAATGATGAATCATACCTTGTAGTTGTAGATGGAGACAAGAAACAATGATTAACAATGAATTTTGGTGGAGTATCCTTCACATATGCCTAGGAGTTGCTTTAGGAAGCTCCCCCCACGTTCTCAGGAGTGAAAATGATTGCAATAGGGCTCAAAACACGAGGCTAGTATAAATAGATTAGGGAATATTCCAAAGAATCATTAACTTGGCTGACTGGGAAACTTTGGTCGATGGCATCAACCAAAGAGAATCGACCAAAATATTTCTCAGCAGAAAAACAAGTATAGTTCAGCAACTTCAGGCAGAGATTTGGAGGGCTATACAAGGTCAAATTGAATGGGGTTTTCTTCTAGGATTCAATCAAGAAGTCTAGTTTCGGGAAATACCTTCAGATTGTGCACAGGAGGTCATTAGGTACTTCAACTAAATCATTCATCTCCGACGCGCAGACTTTCATTAAACACCGACAATGTACTCAAGCAAGGGGTATCAATGTCAATGTCCATGGGCTCGGTCTCCGACTCATAATTATCAATCAAAAGGGTCCATAAGTCTCTTCTACCATCGCTTCGGGTCTTCGGACCTAAATACAATAGTGGATCCGGGTTAGGGTCAGGGTTAGAATAGGGCTGGATATTACACAGAGTGTAGGGTGGTGGGTGCTCAAGACCAATAACCAATGTCACATCCTCCCAGCTGGTACCCTAACTGGCATACCCGAGAGTGTGATCCATAGCCCCGAAGATCAAGTATCGAGGAAATCATCCTCCCACATATACAATAACATAATCATAAACAGGAAATAATCAAGGTTTAATATTATAAACAAAAGGTTTAACTCAATAAATGAATAAATAGTATAATCAGAGTGCGGAAAATGATACCAGATATCCGAAGATACCAAAAGAAGTAAAGTGAGGCAGAAACTCACTCCACAAACATAGCGGAACGCAGTATGAAAGTCAAAAGGAAATAACAACTGAAACAAATGTACTAAGAAATAAACTAGGAACAAGAGTCTTCTAGTCTATAGATAACGTCTTCATAAGTGTGGACTTCATCAACCCAATGAATCCTTTCTAACTCTATGCTATTTTCAAAAGTAGTACGCAGCTTGATCCGCCGGGGGATCATCAGAGTAATCTTGATCGTCGCCAATACCTTGCGTGTAATACGCTTCATCAGCTTGCGCTTCACTGTCTTGCTTGTCATAATAATTTGTACCTACAGGATAATCTAATAGGAAAATATACAAAAAGAAAAGAGTTTCGAAGAAACTCAGTAAGGCAAGTTAATCCATAACATCATAGATAACATGTGACAAAACATAACATGATGCAATGCAATATGAAACAGATAAAGTATGAATGCATCTAAACTCTATGTATGTTGGTCTCTATGGTAGACATGCTTTAAGTCATAGCACCGTACTTCTTTGGGTAGGTCAGTCACTCCCCCTCAACCATCCTGGCATCTTGGGTCTGCCGGGTAATTGGGTAAAGTCCTCATCAAACCATGGTAGGGGATTTGGTCAACACACTCTCTCACAACCATTTGGCATAAGTACGGGCGCATGTAAGGGAAAAGCCTAGCCCAATGCAAGTCATGTAGTCAGTTATATCATCTCAGTTCCAGATACGTCCATTCCTCGTCCCTGATGATCCTTTCCGGTATCCTTCGCACTAGAGTCAGCGTATCCTATGGCATCGACCAACTCGGAATACGGACTCATCAACCCTATCGGTTATCCACATATGGTAAACGGGAAGCTCTCATGTCCTCTCACGGGTTGGTTACAGGTCTTGAGCACCCATGAGCCCAAGTCTAGCCATATGTAACCCTCCAATAAATGGCCCCCACAATATGATTCCCGTCCTCTCACGGGTTGGTTACCGGTCTTGAGCGCTCGTGAAGCACATTGCTACCAAGGGTCGTTCGGTCTCAATACCCTTCCGATTCGGGTCTGATATAACAAGGGTATATCCTAGCCAAACACTGCTAGACATCCCTAGGTATACAACCAATGATTCGGGAAAGCGTCAATAGGCATCTTCGGAGAATATCCCATACTATTCCCTCCGATGTCCAAAGATAGAAGTGTCAAAAGGACACTCCCCAATCCCAAACCAAACTTAAGCAAACACATTCTCAGATCAGTCATGACATATACAACCAACAGTTCATCATATACAAGAGAATGTAAAAGCAAAATCAGATTAGGTAATAATAAGTAATTCATATAACATGAATAATGAAAAAGATAATATAAACAAGTGCTACTGTTCTCACAGTAAGAGATCAGAATTAAATTACAATAACAGTAAGTAATCTCATAGTTTCATAAGGTAGAAACCAGAGAACAAGCAATCTATGTAGTTAAGGAAATAATTGTCCTTACCTTGATTATCGAAGAAGATGATCCAAAGATCAAAGTGAGCAACTCCAAACTTAGCAAATAAACTCCTAATAACCATAGATACAACATTAGGAAAGATGCCTAAAAGATCAGAGAGCAAACGAATCAAATCGGGCGAAAAACGAAGCTACTGACTCCTTTGGTCGAGTGCTTGGTAGATGGCCCAGGATCGACCAAGCGATCGACCAAGCAAGTCGATCGGAATTGTCTGTTGCTTTGGCCATAACTTCCTCGTTTGAAGTCGGATTGATCCGAAATTCGAAGGGAACTTCCTAGGATGTATTAGAATCATATGGGAAGATAAAATCATCAAGTCATGGTAAAAATATGGGTTCTTGATTTAACCCAAGAAATTAGGGTTTCAACCTTTATGGCTCCCCAGGAAAGGTTATGATCACATAATGAAAGGGAATTAATGATTTGCCAATTATAACAAGAAAATCATAGAAATTATAGTTTAGGTTACTAGAAATATTACCCATGAGGTTTCCCTCGCATGGAGGTCACCAAAGTTTTCCGAGAAATCAAGCAAGGGTTAGGGTTTCCCCAGAAAAATATATGGCGGGGTTAAGATCATGATGATGATCATAGATCTCAAAGAAACGAAGGAGATCACGAAGGGATGGTTGCAAGGATGCAACATCTACTTCCTGATCTCAATCAAGAACAAAATCGAAGAAAAGAAATTCGCAATGTTGAAGCGATTACTAACCTTGAATTGTAAGAACAGCGATGAGAGGCTTCAGATCTATGAGAGGAGTGTTCGAAATCACCAGAGAGAGTTTCCTGGAGAGGTGTTCTCACGTTCACAAAGTGTTTAGGAGGCAGCCGTAACAAAGAAATACGTAGTAGGGTTTAAATAAAGTTAAAAACCCTAAAATTACAAATTCTCGGATTTCCACACTCCTTTGGTCGAAGTGCTTGGTGAGTGGCCCACTCGACCAAGGAGTCGACCAAACGACGGTAAGGAATAAACGAGGGGATTTGGAGGATCAAATGGGCTTTAAACCTTATGGGCTTTTGCATACACATCAAGTGACATGTCAAGTGTAAGGAAATACCTCCAAACCAAGTCGGGATAATACTCCAAGTCCTTCAACTAATCTCATCTTCGAGAGACGGCTGCAGCTTCCTTTCCAAGTCTACACGGACATCCAAGTATGGAACTCCATCAACAACATCCATGGGTTCGGAGTCCAAACACCATGTCTTCTACTAAGATGGCCCATGGTTGGCTTCTTCCTTTACTCGAGTCTTCGGACCTAAAAACAATCAGGTTCCGGGGTCAAGGTCGGGGTTAGGTTAGGGTTGGGTTTCACAACCAACCTATGAGACTACACAACCACATTGTGGGGGCCATTCATTGGTAGGGTTGCATATAAGGCTTGGGCTTATGGGCACTCTAGATCGCTAACCAACCTGTGATAGGACATGAGAGCTTCCCCCGGTACCCTACTTGGCATACCTGTGGTGTGTGATCCACAGAGCCCGGAGATCAAGTATCGAGGAACCAACCTCCCACATATACCAATAACATAATCATGAACAAGATAAAAACAATATAATATCATGTGAACAATGAGATCAAGATAAGAATAAGAGAGACAATATAATCGGGAATAGGAATTTAAATGATACTAGTGTATGAAAAATCACAAGTAAAGAGTGTGGAGAAATCACTCCCCAAATCGCAGCGGAAAAGTAGTTCAAATATAATTAAAGGTTACAATCCAGTTCTCAAAGGGAAGGAAGGGGTAAACATCTAAGCTAATGTCTCTTCGATCTTATACAGTATATCCTCATAAACATAAACAAATGAAAAAAGACATGGCCGACTCCACTCCAGGGTGGGACTAATCTTGGTATGCAGCATAATCCATCGAGGATCTTTTGAGTAATCTTCGTGATCACAAGCACCTTGATGGTAGTATGCTTCATCATGAACGTCTCGTAGTATGGGCCATCATGTTCTTTTGTTCTGCAGGATAGTCTAACAAAGGATTTGCACAAAAAGGAGTGAGTTCAAAAGAACTTAGCAAGGCAATTATTTCATAATAACATAAACAACATGATACAAAACATAGCATGATGCAATATGATATGAAACAGATAATGCATGTATGAA